>NC_072436.2:19744318-20047348 GCF_028878055.3 Symphalangus syndactylus | reverse complement strand
TTGTCCTGCCGATTGAATTCTGTTCTCTCAAGAGCTACTGTAGCTGAAAGGTATTTCCACATGCTTCTGATTCTCTTGCCTGTATCACGTTATTCCCAGCACGAATCAGACACTTTGTGATACCTCCAAATGACACCATGGAAAAGGCTGAGAGATTTTTATTTTACATGTATTTTATTAATTGTATATTATCATATATAATTTGTAATAAATATGCACTATATTAATATATAAAATATACAAATATACATGCATTGTACATGTATATTTCAATTTTTTTGCATGCAAAAGTGAACATTTTAAAGGCAACAAATAAGTATTCAGTGAAAATTATATTTTCTTTCTGCCAATGACTTCTAGCTCCTTGTTTCTGCACCCAAGATGTAGTCACACTATTACCAAGTTTTTGTGTAAACATCCATGGATGATATGGGCATATGCTAAAATTGGTAATAACTAACTTTCCTTTTTTAACACAACTTGAATTTTATACACGCTATTCTGTATTTTGCATTTTTCACCTTATCGTGTAAGTCAGTTTGTCTTGGTATGTACAGAGCCTCCTTATTCTTTCTGACAGCTGAAACTGCATACTATTTCATTCAATGGAGTTACCATTATTTATTTATAAATCCCCTATTGCTGGATGTGCAGGTTGTTTCTTAGTCTTTTAAGCTCATAAGCAATAATACATATACATTCTCGTATATATGTTTCCATGCACATCTAATCTATAGCCAAGTGGAATTCTTTACCAAAATATGTCTATTTAAATTTTTATAGCTTTTGACAAATTGTACTTCATAAAAGTTTATATTCCCTGCAACATGTGAGTATAGTTCTGCACCTTCTAACACTACACTTTCTGATCCTCAATTTATAAGAAAATAAAAATGTATAGTTTTAATTTGGATTCGGGACACTTACCTCTTTGAGTTCAATTTATCTTTAAATCCATGGGAGCTCTCTGTTCCTGTGCCTTGGCCATATTTCTACTGGATGATTTTGTTTTATTTCAGTCACTTGTATGAGTTTTTTAAATTAAGAAAATTAGCTCTTTCCCTCCCATAAGTGTTGCAAAATATATTGCCTGTCATTTGACTGTGTTCATATATTTATAAATTTTTGGTCAGGCTCAACCCAAGGGAGGCAAAAAGAAGAGAATAATTTACAACTATTATTACAGGGGACACCGTGGGAGAACCACTGTCTCTAACATTACACCTCTATTATATCCAGCTCTATGCTGCTGCCATCTTTTGAGAGCCAACAAACCCTTTCATCATGGGAGAGCCCTATCATCTCAGACTCTCACTTGCCATAGTGTTTATCTATATAGACATATGGCTTAAGTCTTCATTCAGCTGAATTGCAAACAAGAGACTTATACCATGATGTTCTCTAACAAGAGTCTTCAAGAATGTTTAATAAATATACCATATATAATGTTGATTAAGCCCCTGACTATGAAGACCTGACCTGGAATGAAACCAGAGAGAATAGAAATGAGAGGCAATATTCATAAATAATTGACAATGCCCAGGGACTGACCAGGTAAACCCACAGGGATAACGTGAAGAGTCAGTCAGGGATGGCTCCATTGCGGGGCTCTGAGATAATGCCATGGCATAGCTCTTTCTTGCAGAGAGTTAAGGCTCACAGTGAGAAAGGAAGAACCACATTTTTTACATAAAATTTATTTTATGCTTATATATGTGGTCATTTTTGTGATAGTTTACTTAAGGCATATATTGAAAAAACGACTAAAAGATAAACCTTTAGGCTGAGGCCAGTTAGCCTGAACTATAGAGACCTATTTTATTGCAAACATCATAGTAACCATGTTTCAATAGTGTTGAGATCTCTTATCTAATTAGATCACTTCGTGAGGCCAAGTGATTGTGCCTTGATGATTTGAAAGCCAGATACCATTCTGTTGCCTCAGCCAAGTAGTTTGCACCAGATGTTGCGACCTGGCTGCACAGAGAAAGTGGCCTAACAGCTGTGGCAGACCCATATTTTACCAGTTTCATGTGAGATCTTACTAGCTTGGGCCTTTCTTTATTTCTGTGGAATCGTTGTGTGGCTGGAAGAAATGCCTCCTCAGCCATGCTCTGAGAAGCCCATGATGTTAACAGAGTTGCTAGAGAATGAATGGAAAGCTAAGAACAGTAATCCATATATTTTTTCTTTTAGAATTTTGACACGGAGCATTTCTAAAGGCAATACGCTATTCACTAGGACATGCAGCAGAGCACCTGGTACTGAGCTATTTGCCAGTAAAAACTAATGAATGATGAGTGGGGATGAACACAGTGATGAGGAGAGAGAGAGGCTTGTCTATGATAGGATCTGGCTAATGAGTTAGCACTCATGAAATTTCAATGAATAACCGGGGGTTTCAAGTATTTACCGGTTACCCATCCTCTTCTTGACCTCTGTAATAAGAAATATCTCAGAATCTAGTCTACAGTACATAGGTTTGTTAACCACGAGACTCCAAAATGGCCATTAATGTCTAATAGATGGTGGGCCTAATTTTGTCACCATGCTTATTTACTATGGTTAACAAATGTATTTACATGTAGACCATACCAGAGTGAATAAGAGTGTCAGAATCTATTCAAGAACCGTCTCTCCGCCAGGCGCAGTGGCTCACTCCTGTAATCCCAGCACTTTGGGAGGCCAAGGAGGGCAGATTACGAGGTCAGGAGATCGAGACCATCCTGGCAAACACAGTGAAACCCTGCCTCTACTAAAAATACAAAACATTAAGTGGCACGTGCCTGTAGTCCCTGCTACTGGGGAGGCTGAGACAGGAAAATCGCTTGAACCCAGGAGGCAGATGTTGCAGTAAGCCGAGATTGTGCCACTGCACTCCAGCCTGGGCAACAAAGTGAGATTCCGTCTCAAAAAATAAATAAATTAATTAATTAATTAAAAGAACCATCTCTCAGTCACCTATCTCAGTTGATTTAACTATAATTATCTGAGTCTTAGCTTCAAAGTGAGTCCATTTATAAATAATATCATTTTTGGCAAGCTAACTCATTTTATTGCCCTTCAAAATTGATGTTGATCGATTTCTTGGTTTAGAAAGAAAAAGTGAACTCCTCATCCATCTAATCACTTGGCTCCTTTAGCCATGGTTTCACTATTTAATGTTATCCAAAGACACATCACAAAATTATCTACTTACGTATTTCATCTGACATGGCGTCTGCAGCTGTTTATTATTAACTTATAAATGAAATCAGAGTTATACCTGTAAAAAAATATGGACAATATTCTCTGTTGAGCTCATCTATCCCTAAAACCCCCAATCCCTCAGTACATACAATGGAATTCCCATTTTACTCTGAGTGCCATGCTCCATTAATCCCCAAATCTCAAAGTGTATCTGACAGGAGTGATGTTGCACATTATAAAATAAGATTTCTCAAATGCTGCCCATCTGTTAGTGATACAGGCAATCTAAGTGTCCTATATATAGAACATACATACATTTCCTGCATTGCATATTCTTTCAAATATTTGCTCTTGGCATTGCTAGGTGTCCTACTGTCATAACAGACAAGTCATTCATTAAGCTGTCAGCACCTTGCTACCCTGCTCCCAAAGAAGGCCCATTTCTGTGTTTTCTGTTTCTTGCTGGATGACCTATTCACTCATCATGAGCTGAGCAGTTACTCTCATAACGGGTGCAACTGAGTTGTTCACGTCAACATATGTAAACCAAAGCTCTACTTCTTCATTTCCTGTGGTCCAACACTTGACTTGTGGAGGGCACTAATGGATTGGAAAGCCAGCCTGCAGTCATGAGTTAAGTTGGTGTCAATGTGATACACTTCTTGGCTGAGACATCTAAGGAAGGGACATTAAAAGCAAAAAAGTGGAACAAACAAGTAACAAAAAAAAATATGATTAATTGTAAACACTGTTTGAAAATCTGAAAGAGAATCAAGAAAGGCAATTAGCTACACAGACCTATACATTGGAACTATTTGGAACAGAGTAGATGGGAAATTATGAAATTATATTAAAATCTAAAGCATCTAGTATAGCATATATTTATAAGATGAAAAATAATAAAAATTAACTTTTAGAAAATTAGAGCTAAACCCTACAGATTTTTATCTTTGATTTTCTTGTTTATATTTTAAGAGGTCTTGTGTTGATGAGAAATTTAGTATTCACTAGAAAAGTAGAAAGATAATCAATTTTAAACTAATTGAAAGATCTTAAAATATAGTTTCCTAAACATCCAAGCCCTTATCTTTCTTCTTGACCTTTTGCCTAATCCGTGATTATTTTTATTCTAGGGAGTAGAAAATGGCAAAAAGAAAGGTGGGGGGGTGGGTAGGGAGGCAGAGAGAGAGAGAAAGAAAGAAAGGAAAGATTGATTTAAATTGGCCAATTTGGCTTATAATTAACAACTTTGATTTGTGCTTGACAGAAAGAAGATTAAGATCATTAACTTTGGCCAGGTGTGGTGATTCATGCCCCTAATCTCAGCACTTTGGGAGGTTGAGGCAGATGGATTGCTTGAAGCCAGGAGTTTGAGACCAGTCTGGGCAACATAGATGAATTGATAATCTATATATTCCAGTTAAATATGAATCCCATATTATCAACTCTAATAGAGATTAAAAGATCACTGATAAAATATGGTAACAGAAAAACACTCACTCAACCATCTTTCTACTGTATAAATGCTTGGTTTTACCAAAGAAAACCAAAATAAAGCTGGTGATGCATAATGCTACATAGGATTTATTATTCTGAATATATATTGGCACAGGACTAGGAAAGATCACCTCACTAATCAGTTAAGTCATTGCCTATTTTATGACAAGATCACCTCACTAATCAGTTAAGTCATTGCCTATTTTATGACATATACTTTATCCTACTTGCTTCAAGTTTGGTTGTAAAGAAAGTGAAGGGTCCTAGAGGCATGGAGACAAAAAGCTAATTTATATCAGGGAGAGCCATCCAAACCCCACAAACACACATGAAAAAAGTGAGAGACTCAAAGAAAATCATATTAATTAATCTAACTAGTATTGCTTTTCTGTAGCACAATGCATGTAGAATATCATGATCCATGTAATTTTAAATTACATTTTCTTCTTCATCCTTTCCAAATGAGACCATTTTATTTTTTGAGAAAAATGGGACAAAATCATTGTTCCATTGTGTTATTATATATTGCCTCAATTTGTTAATTTATAGAAGCTTAGTTTCACACAGCCATTGACCACCAAAATGACACCCCACCTTGATTTAAAGATTTAGTCATAGCAATATAAGTGACAGACCCCAAATCCCCAAAAAAAGGAGTCACAGCAAGTTTTTGCTGTGTTTGTGTATGCGTGTGTATATGTAAAAATATTACGTATCAGTCAGGTTAAGTTGCATTTCTTATTTTGTAATGAAATGTATATGCATCTGATCATGTATGTTAATATACTTATCTATTGATTAAAATGCTAGTCAGAAATTCTATATGTAGGCAGCATTTGGTTGAGCTAAGACCTTGGAATCATTTTCTCCATAAAGATGGTGTTCAAATCTTCTATCATATAGCTAATATAGCTAATGGTTTCTGGAGTTTAGATAAGAATATGAACAAAGGTAAGAAAGGCATTAAAATTGTTTAAGAAATATTAGTTTCAAAATGACCATTTAAATAACAATGATTCAAATAAAGTATTTGAAAAATTACATGTTTGAGATAGATAGAATTAAAAAATCAAAAGAGGGGTGAAGAGGAAGAGCGGAGAAAGCTAGCCACAAACTTTATCAGTCTGTTTGGTTTCAGGTCATCCTTACAAATGCCAACAGAATGGAGAGGGATTGCTATTTCTAGAAAAAAAGAGAGACTCTGAAACAATCTATGGTTGATCTTGTCTATTATCCAAGTGACATTTGATGTAGCATTTTTCTGTTTTATTGAATTCCTGATATTTATGTGTTGTGGGGTTTTATTTTTAGATTTATGGTTCTATTTTAAGTCTGTTAGAATTATACATACTTTTTAACACGTGTTATTTCTGATGTAAATCGTTAAGTTCCAAACATTGCCTTCTACAACTTGTCTTTCTCACTTCCAGTAAATTATTCTAAAACTATCTACTCTTAGACATAATTTCACGATAAGTATGGAATTCAGAGATTTTTTTTCTTCCATTTTTTTCTATAAAGAAATTCAAGACTAAAGAATTTTAATGACACGTGGTAAGTTAGTGCCTTCTTTAGGGAAGGGATATCTGTTTTCTCTGTCATCAAATCCCCATTACCCAGCAAATTACATAGAACATGGTAAGTACCCAAAAACTATTTGATTAGATGAGTAAAAATAGGAAGTGCAAGAGTTTGAAACATTTCTACAGCTCAAAAATTACCCATAAAAATTTACTTTTTGTTCTAAGATAAAATCCACATTGAAAATTAGTTCTTCCAGGAGTTGTAGCCTCTCTCACCAGATTCCAAACAGTAACCAACACAAATAATACGAAGGTTTAAAAGCTTTTTGGCCAGTCGGTCTCTTTGGTCTGTTTGACCAAACCCCATAATTACATGAGTACATGGTATGGATTTCCCAACACATTCCAATCTCAGATATCTCCCTTATTGTTCCCAGAAATACACATATGGTTTCCAAACTATGTAAATGCATTTTTTCTAAATGCATTTTTTCCAGAAAATATGAATACTGTCAAAAATTTTTCCATGGCAGAATATAATCTAAAATAAACTTTCAAAGCTATGCTGTATTTCATGGAAATTAGGATAATTCTTGGAAAATGTGATAACACTAAGCAATAATAATTAAAGTAGCAATGTAGTAAAGGTAATTAATGAGAATGAAGTTTCATATAAGAGACAAACTTTAAATATAATTATTATAAAAGAGAGAGACAAAGACAATTCTATTTGAGAAGAACAGAAACTTTAAATGTACATAAAGATGGATTAAAATTTTTCTGTAGAAGTGAGAAATAATATTAGCAAATTAACCCCATGTAATAGAGACCTGACTGAAGATGCTCCTAGAAAACAGACTAGTGAGCATAGTTCTCACCCAGAAAATATTCATGGGATGAATAAATGAATAAATAAGTGGACTTTTCCAAACTCCAAAACTATTTTAATCATTTTCACTACCAGTAAATGTACACAACAATTATATCCTTTAAAAAAATAAAACTGTTAGATCCTGTCCAATTCTGTTTCAGAGATGGAGTTCTATTAAGCTGCTTATGTCTGTCAGGGAGTTTTTATAATGTTGAACCAAGTCATAAAAAACTTAACATTTATTTTACCATCAGGTTACTTTTCATTGATGGTGGTCGTGGTTTCATTGGTGGTGACGATATTGTTTTTAGTCAATTTTATATGTAGTTGGTTTTATAAATATGACTAAAAAAACTCTCTGAATTTGGTTGGACTCATCATTCCATCAGCATTTGTTTGTCTACACAAAAATGAGCATGTTTCTAAGAGTCAGAATTAACAAATATATATCCCTCAATAAATCTATTTGTTTCTGAGAGTCAGAATTAACAAATATATATCCCTCAATAAATCTATTTGTTTCAGGTTTATCAGTTTGCAACAAGGAAATACTGGTAGCTGGGACCACCAAATAGATTTCTTAATAGGCAAGAATTTATACTTTATTATTCATTTAAATGCAAATGTTAGAATTAACTTTGGCTCTAATTTCTTTAAGGGTTAAGCAACTTATGAACATTTTTTGCAGATGTATTTCTTTCTATAGTTACCTCTTCCTGTGTAGTTTAGTAAGTACAGAGTCAGCATAAACAGTATTCCAAAGAAACTTGTCAAAGAACATTTCGAAAAATCAACATTTCATAAAATACAAGTTTTTCATAAATAACAGCCAGCCACACACAAAAATGATTCCCCTATTAGTGACAGATTTAGAAACTCAAAACTGCACAAGTTAAAAATATCCATTTTAGAATTTTTGTGTTCAGACAGGAAGATATATTTATTCACCTCTTGTTTGAATCAACCCCCAACTCCCCCCTGAAAAAAAGGGGGAAAAACCCCATAATTCAGAGACGTGCAAATATTTGATATTACTTGTGCTACAAGAGTCTTATACCTACGATATTTAAAATTCTTAAACAAAAATAATACCCAACTATCACCGTTGACATCTTAGAGTTTGTTTTCACTAGGGGGTCACAAGTCACTTACCCCTAAAAGAAAACTCCATGAGAGGGTAACTTGTTTTCTGGAAACCTTAGAATTCTTAGTTTAAAATTCTATGTGCTTCTTATTCAATAACATACTATATTTACTTAAGAAGGAGTTATTCCTGGATAATGTTCACATCCAAATTTTTAGGTTGAATAAAAACAAAAGCCAAATAAATGTGACAATTAGGTGAACAAAGTTTCTGGTTTAAACATGGCCTCTGTCTAGAAGCCTTGGACAAAGCCTCTCCCGAACTCTCACTAAAAGAACTATGTAAGGGCAGAAAAGATGTAAATTTATGACCCCATAAACTAAGATTGACAGACAACCCAAGGCCTGAATCTGGAAGGAATTTTCAATAATTGGAAGTCAGACAGGGCTGAGTGTATTAACCAATTGGTGCCCTGTGTGCATGCCATCTTGTGACACAGAAAAACCTTGACAGAATGAGAGATGATAGAAGGCCACCAAACCTGATCCACATTCCCTGGCAGAGAAGCAGGACCTGCTTCTGATCAAGGATCTCAGTAGGTGATGCTCTTCCCCCCTTTCACCTCTTTGATGCCTTCATCTTGTATGTTCTAGCATCTGAAATCCCAAAGCAATCTGCATAAGAGAGAACCAGGGCAAGGCAAGAGAGAACCAGGGCAAGAGAGACCTGCAGTCGAGGTGAAATGCTGCAGCCTTGACAGTGTAGACCCAGTAACAAAACTCCCAAGAAGACACAGCCCAGGGTGAATGGGAACTGATCATAAAAGGATGCTGGGATCTCTGCACAGTATCTAGCCTGGCAGTCCCAGCCTTTTTGGCACCAGGGACCAATTTCATAGGAGACAATTTCTCCACGAACCAGGGGTGGGGTGATGATTCCAGTGCATTACATGTGTTATGCACTTTACTTCTATAATTGTTACATTGTAGTACAGAACGAAATAGTTATACAACTCACCATAATGTAGAATCAGTGGGAGCCCTGAGCTTGTTTTCCTACAACTAGATGGTCCCATCTGTGGGTGATGGGAGACAGTGATAGATCATCAGGCGTTAGATTCTCATAAGGAATGCACAACCTAGATCCCTCACCTGCGCAGTTCACAATAGGGTTTGCGCTCCTATGAGAATCTAATGTGGCTGCTGATCTGACAGGAGGCAGAGCTCAGGCAGTAACGTGACCAATAGGGAGGGCTGTAAATACAGATGAAGCTTCGCTTGCTCACCCACCACTCACCTCCTGCTGTCCAGCCTGGTTCCTAAAACAGACTGGTACCAGTCTGTGGCCCTGGGGCTTGGGACCCCTGATCTAGTTCTTCAGCTGCAGATCTGAAAAGTTTACTCAGTAAAAAAAAAAAAAAAAAAAAAAAAAGGCAAGCCAAAGGCCAATTTGCTCAATCAAAGCACTGAGTCTGGAAATATTCTTGTTCATTTAAAGATTGATAAAATAATAATGACAATAATCATAATAATAGTTACTGAAAATTACTATGTGACAGGTACTATTTTTGATGCTTATAGTTAATCGTTTTACCTTCATAAAACATGGTGAGGTGGTTATGATTATTCCTATCTTACTGAAGAGGAGACTGAGACAAAGAGAATTTAAGTCAAAGTAATTTGCCGAAAGTGACACAGGTGGTAAGTGGCGAAGGTATGATTTGAACACAGGCAGTATAATTCTAATTAAACTCTACTCTTGGCTGGGAGTAGTGGCTCATGGCTGTAATCCCAGCACTTTGGGAGGCCGAAGCAGGTGAATCACGAGGTCAAGAGTTCGAGACCAGCCTGGCCAACATGGTGAAACCCTGTCTCTAAAAAAGTACAAAAAATTAGCTGGGTGTGGTGGCAGGCGCCTGTAATCCTGGCTACTCAGGAGGTCGAGGCAGGAGAATTGCTTGAACCTGGGAGGCAGAGGTTGCAGTGAGCTGAGATTGCGCCACTGCACTCCAGCCTGGGCAACAGTGACAGACTCCATCTCAAAATAAATAAATAAATAAATACATACATACATACATATATATATACATACATACATACTCTTAACCAATATTATAAATGAACAAAAAAACTATATTTAAGAAGTAATAAAGACAAAGTGTAAATATTGTGGGATAAAATAAAAGAAACATCATCCTGAAGATATTAGCAGGTGTACGTATCTTAAAAAGATTTATTATAAAAAAGAAAAATAACTGGAAAACTCTTACCTTCCTGAAGAGAATCCAAGAAGACATGGCCCCTGTGAAAGAAGAGAAAACTTAAAAAGAGAGAATAGCTTGGGGTTCAATGATAAGTGGATGAGGTAAATAAAGATGCAAGTGTTATAGATTATTGCATTGGTGACACAAATTAATGACCTCCCTCTAGCCACAATACCCTTTGAGATGTCACTTTGCAGCCCCTCCCAGGAAGAAGTGGAATCTATTTCTCCAACCTGGAATTAGAGCTGGCCTGGAGGTGATACACTTTCACCAATGAAATGCTTGAATTAGAGCTGGCCTGGAGATATGCTTTGGCCAATGAATTGCTCTGAAACATTATCACACCAGTTCTGAAACTAGGCCTCTAGAGGCTGTGCTTTGTTTTACTCTCTCTCTGTCCATCTTTCCCTAAGACTCCTTCTGCCAAGAATGTAAACTCAGGTAGTCTGCTGGAGAATGAGGAGCCACATGAGTAGAAAATAAATGAGTGGATCTACTGTGAGGGTATCCTAGGCCCGCCAGCCCCAGGTCAGCTGGCCAACTAGCAGCAGCTTCATGAATGAGCCCAGCCAAGATCGGCCAAGCCTGGCCCAGAACAGCAAAACTGCCCTGGCTGACCCATGGACACAGGAAAAATAAACAATTGTAGTTTTATGCTATGTGTTTTGGAGTTGTTTATTACTCAGCAATAAGATGGTAATGAAACATGTAGCTGGAAAGATAAAAGGTGATATGCACCAGAAAGATCAGTTATTTCCTCCATCAATTATATTTTTTCCTACTCTGGGCATTAGAAAAAAATCTGCCCAAAGTTCTTCGTCTGACCATCTGCCTCCCCACTGAAGGGACATCAGGTCATGTGGCCCTATGCCCCCATAACCATAGCTATGGGGACCAAGAGTAGAAATCTGGCTCGAGCTGGAACCATCAGAATTTCATTTATGAGAATTTAAAATTAGCTTCCAAAGGCTCTAATCAGCATTTGAGAGAAGGGAAGGCTCTTTTGAGGAGATTAAAAAAACCAATGAACACAATGAAGCAGAGAAGAGAGTATATAAGGCCCTAGAGACAGAAATAGAGAAAATTGATTCTTTGTGCCACAGGTTACTTCCTGGGGGCCCATGAGATACCCGTGCCCATATTGTTTTCTTTTTCCCATGGTAGAATATGTTTCCATTTTGCATGCCTCAGAGGGTCACCTGCTCATTCTTCAAGACAACTCAATAGGATAGAATGGCCATATTTTCATTTACTGAAACCAAATTTTAACAAGGATGTAGAAATACTATAATATACAAAGGATTTTTAGCTTTTCTAACTTCTGTTATCATAGCTCCTTTATATAGTTACTTTCTTTTTAGGAAGGGCAAGAAGAAAAGGTTGATTTTCATGAGAAAATTTCAAAATTGATCTTTACTCTTCAATTGTTTTAAATGTCAAATGTTTACACATGGAGAGTAAAATGGAGAACGGATGCCCTTCTCTAGAAAAATCAGGCTTCCAGTATTAATTAGGAAATAATGTGAATTCCACTTTCATTTTAATTTCCATACAGTGGTTTCTGCCGTGAAGATCCTAACTCTCTTTCTTCCAGGGTGCTGGACTGTTCTTCCCATCGGATAAAGATGTTCACAGCAGGAACCACTAGATGGTGACGGAGATGAAAATGAAACTCACGTTATTTCCCGGTATTCTTTAACTGAATATTCTCTGCAGTGGTCCAAAGTGTTAAATAAAGAGATCTTGGAGCCATTCCTCCTCTGTGTGTGTGTGTGTGTGTGTGTGTGTGTGTGTGTGCGTGTGTCTGTGGGCACACGTACTTTTATACGGAGAAAATGCAGTGCAGTATTGAAGAGCCTTAGTATTCAAATCAAAATCCAAAGTAACTACAGAGAAAACGCAGTGTTGAAGAGATTTAGCGTTCAAATAAAAATCCACTGGAGGACTGTGTAAGTCTCTACTTCACTTTGTCTTAAATTCCAAGTCCAAAGTGGATTTCCTAAAAGGGTTGTCAGTTTGCAATATTTTCTTTTCTGTGCCTTTTGAAAAATGATACGTGTGACTTTCCTGAATCTGAGTGAGCATAACAGCAGATGCAAAGAGATTGAGATGGTGCTACAAAGCTGCCAGAAAGATTTTTTTCTTTTAACAAAACAGAGAAAGGGGACCAAAAAAAAAAAAAAAAAAAGAAAGAACGCCCCCTTGATAGTATACATTTCTTCTTCTTTCCTCCTTTGTTATTTATGTTCACCGACTTGTCCCTGGCCTCCACATTGATCACCTGTTCTCTTTTCCATTCCTACTCAGAAGCAGCAGCTGCCAGTGCTGGTCCCAACAGTAACAACCCAGATCCTGAAGGCATCTTTCCTGGAAGTTTTCCTAAAAGATGATCCAAACACCTAACTAACTGTACTGATTTAAAACAGCACCAACAACATCAACAACAAACCTAAGGCCCAGAGGTCAGAACTATTACAAATATAATGTCATATCCATAAATTCCTAATCTTAATGCCTCATGCTGCACTTATATAATCCAGGGGGGTGGGGGGAAAGATGGAAAATGATGAAGAGAAAAAACAGTACACAGATATTCAACTCTGAGTTTTCTGGGTTAAGGATGAGAAATAAACATTTATTGAAAACGATGTGTGACATGATAAGGAATGGTTTATAATTTTGACATACAGAGGAGGCAAAAATAGGTAGAGCTGGAAAACTGAGACCAAAATGGACGTTATACTGAAGTGCTATATTTCGCTGTCTGACGTTTGCTGGTGCTTAGTAAATATTTATTTTTTCTGGTCAACTGCTTTCCTCATATTCTTCCTTTATAATCCAAGAGACTTTTATGATATTCTTTAGGGAGAGTAGGGCGAACTCAAACTGAGTATAGATAAGCCCACATTTATAGCCTACTTCTTAATGTTTCTAAATCTCATATCCGTGGGTTTAATCATAATATATATTTTATGAAGTTGTTAAATAAAGCTAATGCATGAAAAGAAATTGCACATAAAAGGCAATGAGGAAAGGCTGCTGTTTCATAGTAGGAGGGGGACGAGGAAGAGGAGGAGGAACAAGAAGAAAAATAGTAGATGGGCTCAGATGAAAATTTCTTAGAGCAGCAGAGTGTTAACACCTACAGATTTGGGCAAAAACAGTCACAGTGAAATGATGGAAATGATTCAAAAATAAGAAGTGAATTTGTACTAGATATCACCTTATTACCTTCACTGTCCTAAAATCCTACATATGTGAATGATATGTTGAAGTCAATCAGGAAATTATTTTCATTTTCAAAATTAATCAGGGCCAATTGTGTCACTGATCTAGAATCTCATAGTTAATTTTAAAAAGTAATACTTCAAAAAGTTAACTAAGCCAGGGGTGGTGGCTTATGCCTGTAATCTCAGCACTTTGGGAGGTGAGGCGGGCAGATTGCAGGAGCTCAGGAGTTTGAGACCACCCTGGGCAACATGGCAAAATTCCATCTCTACAAAAAATACAGAAATTAGCCAGGCATTGTAATGATGTACACCGGTAGTCCCAGCTACTTGGGAGGTATTGGTGGGAGGATGGCTTGAGCTCAGGAGGCAGAAGTTGCAGTAAGCCAAAAATCAAGCCACTGCACTCCAGCCTGGATGACAGAGCCAGAACCTGTCTCAAAAAAAAAAAAAAAAAAAAAAAAAACTAAAAATGGATCATAGACATAAATGTAAAATACACTATAAAACTCCTAGAGGTTAGCATAGGAAAAAGCCTAGATGACCTTAGATATAGTGGTGACTTTTTAGATACAACACAAAAGGCACAACCCATGAAAGAAATAATTGATAAGCTCGACTTCATTAAAATTAAAACCACCTCCTCTGCAAAAGACAATGTCAAGGGAAGGAGAAGACAAGCCACAGACTGGGAAAAAATATCTGCAAAAGACACATCTGATAAAGGACTGCTCTTCGAAGTATACAAAGAATTCTTACCAACTCAACAATAATAAAAAAAAAAAAACTCAATTAAAAACCGGGCCAAAGGTCTTAACAGACACTTCACCAAGGAGATATACAGATGGCAAAAAAAAGCATATAAAAAGATGTTCTACATCACATGTCATCAGGAAAATGCAAATTAAAACAACAAAAAGACACCATTACACATCCATTAGAATGCCCCAAACCTACAGTACTGACAATATAAAATGCAGGCAAAGATATGGAGCAATAGGAACTCTTATTCATTGTGATGGCAATGCAAAATGGCACAGGCACTTTGGAATAGAGTTTGGCAGTTTCTTAAAAAATTAAACATACCCAATAAACCAGCAGTTACGCCTCTTGGTATTTACCCAATAACCCTGGTATATACATTATTGTAAATGTATGTCCACAAGAAAATTTGCACATGAATATTTATAACAACTTCATTTATAACTGCCAAAAACTTGGAAACAACCAAGATGTCCTTAATGGATAAACAAACTGTGATACACTCAGGCAATGGTATATTATTACAATTCAATGCTATAAAGAAATGAGTTATCAATCCATGAATAAACATGGAGGAACCTCAAATGCATATTACTATGTGAAAGAAGCCTACATTCAGGATAATTCAGATGATATGACATTCTGGAGAAAGTAAAGCTCTGAAGAGAGTAAAAAGATCAGTGTTTGCCAGGGCTTAGGATGGAGGAGGTGATAAGTAGGCAAAGCACAAAGGATTTTTAGGGCAGGGAAAATACTTTGTATGGTACCATAATGATGGGTACTTGTCATTATACATTTATTCAAATTCGTAGAATGTACAACACACAAAATTCTCCCTAATGTAAACCATGAACTTTGGGCAATTATGTGTCATTGTAGGTTCACCAATTATAACCAATGTTCCACTTTGGTGATGGATATTAATAATGGGGGAGGCTAGGCATATTTGAGGGCAGGGGAATCTCTGTATTGTCCCCTCAATTTTGTTCTCAACCGAAAACTGCTCTAAAAATGCAGTCTTTTAAAAAAGTATTCATAATTTCATACACTTTCAGAGGTGCTTTGAAGGAGAAAGGCAGAGTGACAGATTGCTATACTCATGACCTCTAAGAAATCCCATCTTCATGTATCCAGAACCTTTGTAATGTGACATAATATCTGAGTTGTATTTTATCATCCCCTTCACTGGCTTTGTGACTTGCTTTACCCATTATAATGTGGCAGAAGTCTTGTGTGAATCTCAACAGATTTTGCAGGTTTGTCCCCCACTGTTTTAAAACCCTGAAACCACCGTAAGGTGAAATTTAATCCAAGCCTAATAGAGAATGGAAGGTTAACTATAGGAAAACCAAGGAGCTCCTGCTCATAGCCAAATGAAATAGCAAAAGCTTTGATTGATACCATGTCAGAACCTCCAGCTTGAGTGTGGTCATCAAAAGACTGCAGCCACATGAGTGATCTTAGGAAGAACCAGCAGAAGAACTTCCCACATTGCTAAGGTACAGAATCATGAGAAATAAAAAATCAGTATTGTTATAAGTCACTCAGTTTTGAGGTGATCTCTTATGCAGCAAAAGGTAACTAACTGAAACAGAAATTAATACCTGGAAGTGGGTTGTTGCCTTTAAAAACCTAAACCATTTGGCATTATCTTTTAGCTCAGGTGGCAAGTGGAGAGTGGAAGAGAAGCAGGGAGACTGCTACTGGAGGCAAGAAAAATAGTGAGGAAATTATTATCTTAGGCTGCAGGAAAGGCAACCTGTGTCCTACACCAGCAGAACAATTCACATAGTTTTATCCTACATTAAAGCAGAAGATAGAAAATACACCTAATGAACTTGTAAATCTTACCAAGGAGAATATCAGGATAAATGAAGTGTCAGTTGGCTCCTTTAATATTTAAAAAAAAAAAAACGCTCTAAAAAAGAAGTTCGGTTTATATGCATAATTTAGAAGAAATCGAGAAATCCCAGGGTATTCTCTCCAGCCAGTAAAATACTGTCAATTAAGAAATGCCTAAGAAAAGATTGGCTCAAAGGTATGTCCATAATGCCACTTGTGAAAATCTTAGAAAGGTTTAAGGTGGGGCTCACTAGAACCTCTCAGGTAGAAAAAGGGGCTTCCATTTCAAGGCTATTTCCCAACAGCTCCCAAATGTAAAATGGCATGCTTTAGGATGAATTTGGCATGGCTTTATGTAATGGAGTGGTACGTAATTTCATACATAGGAAACCCACCAAGTTTAAGCATGCTGTATTGTTTTAGACTAAATGGTAGTTCAAAATGAGAAGAGGCCTCTGGGCTGTCAACTTTCTATGGAAAGGAAGCAGGCTGAGAGGACAGAGCCAAGAATAAAGAATAATAATAGATTAGAGAATCAATTCCAGGGAGAATAATTCAGCCTTAATCAAAAACTATGCCCTGACTTCGGAAAAAGAGAATTGTTATCAACCATATCAACCAGTGTTTACTATGTACCTCCTGGTTCTGTTTTCAGAGTGGGATTGTCTATTGCAGTTACTTGTCTCCATCTCACTGTTGTAGGTTGTGTGTGTGGGGTGTGTAATCCACATCTGGACCTGATTTAGGTGATGAAATCCCAGACTCAGAGCCTGAATCTGGTGTTGATTAGATGATATTTGAAGGGGTCTTGAGAAGCAGGAGTGAGTGCATTTTACATGTGAGAGAGTATGACTCATTGAGGCCAGAGATGGCACTGCTGTAGATAATCATCATAATGATCCTCAGTAAACCATAGCTCACTGTTTTTATACCCCTTCATTAAATGCCTTTACCCCTTTTCCTATGATGAGGTGGAGTCTATTTTACTGAATCCTTGAATCTAAACTGGTCTTGTGACTTGTTTTAATACATAAATGTGGTAGAAGTAAAGTTATAAGAGTTCTAGAGTCCGGGATTTAGCTGATGGAACCCTGAGATCACAAGACTGTGAAGAATCTCAGTCCAGTCTATTAGAAGATGAGAGGTCACACAGAGAACAATCAGAGACCCACAATGGTAGCAAGTACAGTCAGACAGCTGATTGAGACCATCTTGGATACTGGAGTGCCAGCATAGCTGTCACATGACTGCAGCATCATGAGCAACCCCAAAGGATGCCAACAAAAGACCGTCTAGATTGTCAACAAATGGAATAAGGAAAAATTATAAAGTGCTGTTACTATAATCCACTAAATTTGAGGAAGATTTACTATGCAGCAAAAGATTTATGAAATGAGTGGGTTACATACTATATTGGCTGCTGGGAAACTAGGTAAACTCAGTATATAGCAGGTGCATAAAAAATCAGCAAGTTCACACATTTTAGTTTCAAACAATGCTTATGATATCCTTGTACCCTTTAGGTGTTATTAATAACTAGAAACACATTTAATTTTTCAAGTCATAGTTCTTTAAGTTTTGGGGGTTGAATATTTACTTGCAGCTCCTCCTCCTCTATACCTCTCTCTCTTCCTTTTTTGGAGAATGTACGTAACCATGTACAATATTCTCTGCTGAGAGAGAGAAGGAAGCAAGGCAATATCTTAAGTCAAATTTATATGATGTGTCATCGACTCTTTGAAGACTTGGGAAAAATAAAATATACTTATGAAGGGATACTATTGATACAATTCTAAGCAGATATCTAACATTTAAAGAAATATGTTTCAGGGACTTCACAGATACTATATTAACTAATCAGATATAAATATACTTCTGACTTTAATTAATCAAGGTCCATAATAAAATAAAATTTATACTCTCATCATTTCTCTTTCTGTAGAACACACAGCCTGAGAAATTGTTTTATTAAAATGTGATATTTGATTGAATATTCTTTAATATTCCTAATTTTAAAAATTCTATGTTCTTAATAATGAGTCAAACAAAATAAGGTACTATCCAGATGCTTTTCTAATAGCCTTTGTTTTCACTATAATCTGTTTTATTAACTTCCCATTTCCATAAGCATTTGCTATGAAAAATATTAGCAAGTAAAAGTAAAAGCAATACCATAAAGAAATACAATTTATTTGTTGAGAAAGATTAAAAGGCATGGCAAAGATGTACAGTATTCCTTGGGGGAACTGTTTTATTTAATAAGGACTCATTCTAATTAGCAAAAATCAATACTAGAAAATAAAATATGTAATTCATAGACTGAAATTCAAACTTTAATTTCTGTTTATTTTTAATTAATTTATTTTTTTGAGACGGAGTCTCACTCTGTTACCCAGGCTGGAGTGCAGTGGCATGATCTTGGCTCACTGCAAGCTCTGCCTCCTGGGTTCAAGTGATTCTCCTGCCTCAGCCTCCCAAGTAGCTGGGACTACAGGTGCACGCCACCACATCCAGCTAATTTTTTGTATTTTTAGTAGAGATGGTATTTCACCATGTTGGCCAGGATGGTCTCCATCTCCTGACCTCATGATCTGCCCACCTTGGCCTCCCAAAATCCTGGGATTACAGGTGGGAGCCACTACACCTGGCCTTTTTTGGGGGGTAGCGGGGGTTGTCTTATGTGATAGGCACTGTGCTAGGTGCTTTCTTTTCTTTTCTTTTTTATTTCAATCATTTTTGTGATACAGGTGGTGTTTGGTTACATGGATAAGTTCTTCAGTGGAGATTTCTGAGATTTTGGTGCACCCATCACCTGAGCAGTGTGCACTGTACCCAATGTGTAGTCTTTTATCCCTCACCCCCTCCCACCCTTCCCCTGAGCCCCAAGGTCCACTGTATCATTCTTAATGCCTTTGCATCTTCATAGGCTAGTTCCCACTTATATAAAAAAAAGTTCAACCTCACTAATTATCAGGAAAATGCCAAGAATGACTATAATCAAAAAATAAAAAAATAATAGATGTTGGCATGGATGTGGTAAAAAGGGAAGACTTTTTTACTGCTGGCGGAAATGTAAACTAGTACAACCACTATAGAAAACAATATGAATATTTCTTAAAGAATTAAAAGTAGATTTACCATTTGATCAAGCAATTCCACTACTGGGTATCTAGCCAGAGGAAAATAAGTCATTACATGAAAAAGACACTTGCACACATGTGTTTATAGCAGCACAATTCACAATTGCAAAAGCATGGAACCAGCCCAAATGCTCATCAATCAACAAGTGAATTTTAAAAATGTGATATATACATACACACCATACACATCAGTCATAAAAGGAAACTAAATAGGCTGGAAGCAGTGGCTCACACCTGTAATCCCAACACTTTGGGAAGCTGAGGCAGGCGGGTCACTTGAGGTCATGAGTTCAAGACCAGCCTGATCGACATGGTGAAAACCTATCTCTACTTAAAAATACAAAAATTAGCCAGGTGTGGTTGTGGGCGCCTGTAATCCCAGCTACTTGGGAGGCTGAGGCAAGAGAATCACTTGAAACCGGGAGGCAGAGGTTGCAATGAGGCAAGATCTGTCTCAAAGAAAAAAAAAATCCCACTGCCCCAGACATCCTCCATTTAGTATGGGGATGGAGATTGGAGATTATTCCAGTATCTTGTGTATAGAAAGATGTAGAGGAATCCAATTCTGCCAGGCCGTTTCCAATGAATAACAGGCAACACTTCACATCATGTGGTCAAGAGATTGTTCCTCAAATATAGTGAGCACCAACATTTTAAGCATGGGTTGGACAACCATTTGATAAGACTTGGGAAGGAGGAGGCGGATGATTATCCTAGGTTTTTTTCATGTTCCTTCAATATGAAGAGTCTATATTAAAATAAATGTAATTGATTGAAAGCATACATTATGGTATAAACTTCAGTTTATGCACCAAAGATACTAATCAATTTTGTAATAGTGTTCAGCACAGGTAGGTAAAAGTATTTTTAGAGACACTAGATGAAGCTTGCAGTGATTCTGCCATGAAATATATGCAAAATATGCCCCATAGAAGAAAACTTTTTTATGGTTATCCTGAAAAATGTATAAGTGAGCCCTAGTAGACTATTATTAAAAAGCAATTAGAGAACATACTGTGTTTGGTTTTTCATTCCTGAGTTACTTCACTTAGAATAATGGTCTCCAACTCCATCCAAGTTGCTGCAAATGCCATTATTTCGTTTCTTTTTTTTTTTTTTTTTTTTTTTTTTTGAGACAGAGTTTCACTCTTGTCACCCAGGCTGGAGCGCAATGGCATGATTTTGGCTCACCGCAACCTCCGCCCCCTGGGTTCAAGAGATTCTCCTGCCTCAGCCTCTGAGTAGCTGGGATTACAGGCGCCCACCACCACGCCTGGCTAATTTTTGTATTTTTAGGTAGATACAGGGTTTCACCACGTTGGTGAATTATTGCTAAGAAAGAACCACAAACAAGTCTATGATAATATGAAAGAACCACAAACAAGTCTATGATAAAATAAGAAGAAAGCAGGATTGTGACAAACTTCATGAAGGACCAGGCAATTCAGTTGGATGCAAAGAATGGTCAGGATTGTAACAGACAAAATGGGGCTGATGAATACTCCATCTGTGGAGACATTTTGAGCAAAGGTGCTGAGTTGGAAGAGCACAGGGTGGGTTCTGGGAAGAAGAAATGACAGTCCCACGTGACGTGTGTGCTGTGTATGGGACTAGACAGGCTGGAAGGAACAGGAAGTTGGACTGGAGGCAGAGTGCCAGGTCTTGAGGTCTCACTAAGTAGACTGGACGTCTCAGCATGAGAAAAACACAAGACTGTGGCCTGAGGAAGTGAGTCAGCCTTATTTCATCAATGGAGCATCAAGTAGTGAGGTCCAAAAACAGTTAAGGATCCAGTATGTGCAGTTGTCAAGTTATCTTAACGATTTTGGACTCAAGATAATTTATAATGTATTATATGTCCTTGCCCTTGTGCTATTTTAGAAAGCAAAATATTCTGAAATTATTGCTTTTTTCTCCTAAAAAAGGTTGAACTATAATATAAATAATGCTACAAGTTCAGATAACTGTAGCAAACTTTTACTCCTGTGCATATCTATTCTATCACCCAAATTAAGAAGATATTTACATGAAGTTAAAAAAAAAAAAAAACTAAGGAAATACTTTATGACCTTAATGGCCAACCACTGGCTTATTTGATTTTTTTTTAAGTGAGCTGCCTTAATTTACTTGCTGCTTCGGGCAAATCACTATTATTTCTTATTAAGAATTGACCAAATACAATTTAACATACTCCAGTTTGTCTACCCCTCTTTCTTATCATCAAGTAGTATACTATTTGCAGATGCTACTAGTAGTCGATTTTATATTTAAAAATAAGCACACTAAACCAAAGCACTTGATCTCATTACCTACATTAGAAAATTAAACATGAAGGTTAGATTTATCAGTAAAGGAGACACTCTTATTAGGCTGTGATATGGTGATACAACCAAACATTAGTTTGACCTTAGAAATTGTCATGATTATAATAAAATATGGCACATATCCCCTGTGTGACCAGTGGCTTATTATCTAATAAATAATTTAGTCTAACATGTATATATTCAGACACCACCATGAACAGGCCTTCCATTGTCCATTATGACATTGTGTGCTAGAATGCAATATTCCTTTAAAACCTCCAAAATAAAAGAAGCAAATACCAGCTTGAGGCCAGACAAGAAGCCTGTGAAACATCAGACAGTTTTCATCACAGCTGGCCAGGCCTGGGCAGTTTCAGACAAAGGACTTCCGCCTTTATCTGGCCCTTATTTTGATGTCTCATTCAGCTGAAGATAAAAGGAAAGATGTGCTTTGAAATTTAACCATTAGGGCGGCAAAGAAATCAACATGCAAATGTCACCCATACATGAATTTGAGATGAAGTCTACATTTGTCACTGCAAACTTAGAGCTTGTTGGTATTTTTTCCTCCCAAAGCAGTAAGATTTTAAAAAGCAAATAAAAACAACTGTAAATAGATGAGCGCTGAATTTAGTTCAACTGGAATTCTTTAACTACTTATGCATTTTGTTCACAATAAGCACAGAGAACAAACATATACATGTTACGGTTACACGGAAAGACTGAAAAGAGATGAAATAAAAATGAAAAGTGGAGAATGATATTGATACTTTAGGTTTAGGCAATTAACAGAAGGATAGAGAGATTCCACATTGGTGGTTTCAAATATTTTATCAATTTCTATCATGAGAATGAACTAATTTCTTGGGAAAATTAACGTACATTTTCAAAGAAGGTTGCACACCTACCTAAGATGATAGTGACCTGAGCGATATGGGCAAGTTATAATTTTTATTTTACACATACCTAAAATAAAAATTTACAAACTATGAAATATTAATTGGGTTCAATTAAAAAATTCAAGTAGTTGCAAATACATCTTTTGTATATGGATTCTCATTCTCCTGGTTCAGAAATAATTTTCTAAATTTGTGACTTCAAATAGTTTGCGTGAATTTGTCAGAATTTTATGTTTGGTTCTGTATTTTTACCATTAAAAATTCCGAGGAAAATAACTTGTCACTCTCCCCAACTCTGAACATACAAATCCATAAGAGAATTGCAGGGTGGATTAAGAGCCTGGAAAGGATCTGAAGATGTTTGTTTTGGAATTGAAGATTTGACACTGGGCAAGACCAAAATAGTTGTGTTAAAATAATTGGAGGGCTCTTATAAAGAAGATGAACTTTATATAATCTGTGTAGGTATCTAAGAGAGGACGAATATTATGTTAACTAAAGAGAAGTAAGTTTTTTAATAATTTAACTGAGTCAAAAATTGAATAGTACACTTTATGGTATCTAGAAGGTCACCACCATGCATTTATTTGGGTTGTGACCTCTGGAATAGAATTGGGGAATATAAAGATAAGTAAGACAAAATCTTTGCCTAAAGGTTTAAAATTTTTAGGAAGGCAAAGAGAATTAAAGGTAAAGTATATGAAATCTACATTTAAAAACTGAATTTAGACACAGATCTTGTTCCTTTTATACAAATTAACTCAAAACATATCATGGGCCTAAATGTAAAATGCAACACTATAAAACTCCTGGAAGATAACTTAGGTGAAAACCTAGATGACCTTGGCTATGACGATGACATTTTAGATATGACACCAAAGGCAGAATCCATGAAAGAAATAATTGATAAGGGGGACACCATTAAAATTAAAAACTCCTCCCTTGCAAAAGACAATGTCAAGAGAATGAGAAGACAATCCACAAACTGGGAGAAAATATTTGAAAAGACATATCTGACAAAGGACTGCTATCCAAAATATACAAACAACTCTAAAAACCCAATAGTAAGAAACGAACCGATGAAAATATGGGTCAAAAATTTTAACAAATATTTCACCAAAGAAGCTACACAGATGACAAAAAGCATATGAAAAGGTGCTCTACATCATATGTCATCAGAAAAATGAAAATTAAAACAACAATTTGATACCACTACGTAACTATTAATGGTTAACACTGACAACACTAAATACTTATGAGGATGTGGAGTAACAGGGGCTCTCATTCATTGCTGGTGGGAATGAAAATTGTGTAGCCATTTTGGCAAACAGTTTGACAGTTTCCTCCCTCCCTCCCTCCCTTCCTTCCTTCCTCCCTTCCTTCCTTCCTTCTCAGGGTCTCACTCTGTTGCCCAGGCTGGAGTACAGTGGCATAATTATGGCTCACGGCAGCCTTGACTTTCTGGGCTCAAGCTATCCTCCTACCTCAGCCTTTGTAACTACAGGCACATGTTACCACAGCAGGCTATTTTATTTTTATTTTTAGTATAGATGGCATTTCACTATGTTGCCCACACTGGTCTTAAACTCCTGGGTTCAAGTGATCCTCTTGCCTCGACTTTCCAAAGTTCTGTGATTATGGGCATGAGCCACTGTGCCCTGCCAGTCTGGCACTTTCTTACAAAACTAAACATACTCTTACTATATGATCCGGCAAGTGTACTTCTTGGTATTTACTCAAAGGAGTTGAAAACGTACGGTCACACAAAAACTTGTGCATGTATGTTTATAGCAGCCTTATTCATAATTTCCAAAACATGTAAGCAACCAAAATATCCTTCAGTAAATAAGTAGATAAATAAGCTGTGGACAATTAAATATTATTCAGCACTAAAAAGACATGAGTTATCAAGCCATAAGGACATATAGGAACCTTAAATATGTATTATTACATGAAGGAAGCAAGTCTAAAAAGGCTACATATTGGATAATTCAGACTATATGACATTCTGGAAAAGAAGAAACTATGGAGGCAGTGAAAAGATCAGTGGTTGCCAGAGGTTGGGGGGTGGTGATGAACAGGTGAAGCAGGAGGATTTAGGGGGCAGTGAAAATACTTGCACAATAGTATAATGGTAGATAAATGTTATCATACATTTTTCCAAATCCATAGAATATACAACACCAATAGTGAATCCTAATTTAAACAATGAACTTTGAGTGATTATGGTGTGCCAATTTAGGCTCATCACTTGTAACCAGTGTACCACTCTGGTGAAGAATGTTGATAATGGGGATAATATAAGCTGCACATGTAGAGGACAGTGGTATATGAGAAATCTCTGTACCTTCCTCCTCTCAATTTCGCTGTTAACCTAAAACTGCTCTAAAAAATAAAATCATCTAAAAAACAAGGTACATTATGATTGGAAATTTAGAAGAGATCAAAGGTGAGATGTTTGGGCGTTTCCTCTTGAGATGAGTATTTGTTGGAGAGTAAGATGTCCTGTAATACTTACAGAATAGATAATACTTAAATTGAAATTTGAAGAAAAAGTAGGACATAGCCAGAGTTGAGAGAATGTTCTAAGATTATTTTAGAAGCAATTTAGTTGTTAGTTCAGGTATTAAGCTAAATAATGTTTAAATCCAATCCATCTGTGAACTAAATGATTTTCAATGTCAATTCAAATTCATGATTTAAAAATTTTGACTTTACACTACATAGAAAAATTAATTCAAAATAAATTCATGACTTAAATGTAAGACTGAAAAGCATAAAACTTGTGGAAGAAAACATAACAGGGAAAAGCTTCATACATTGGATTTAGTAATGATATATTGGATATGACAGCAAAAGCATGTGCAACAGAAGGAAACAGATGAACTGGACTACATAAAAATTGTAAAATTCCATGCATTAAAGGACACAATCAACAGAATTAAAAGGCAACACATAGAATGGGAAAACTATTGGCTGGGCGCAGTGGCTCATGCCTGTAATCCCAGCACTTTGGGAGGCCGAGGAGGGCGGATCACGAGGTCAGGAGATGGAGACCATCCTGGCTAACACAGTGAAACCCCATCTCCATTAAAAATACAAAAAATTAGCCAAGTGTGGTGGTGGGCGTCTGTAGTCCCAGTTACTTGGGAGGCTGAGGCAGGAGAATGGCATGAACCTGGGAGGCAGAGCTTGCAGTGAGCTGAGATCACGCCACTGCACTCCAGCCTGGGCGACACAGCAAGACTCCATCTCAAAAAAAAAAAAAAAAAGAATGGGAAAACTATTTACAAATGATATACCTGACAAGGGATTAATATCCAGAATATATAAGGAACCCCTACGAATCAACATCAGCAAATAACTGAATTAATAAATGGACAAAGGATTTGCATAAACATTTCTCCAAAGAAGACATACAAATGGCCAATGTGCACATGAAAAGATGCTCAACATCACTAATCACTAAGGAAATGCAAATCAAAACCACAATGGGATATCATCTCACACCCATTAGGATGTCTACTATAAAGTAAAACACAAAATAACAAGTGTTGGAGAGGATGCAGAAATATCAGAAATCTTGTGACTGTTGGTGGGAATGTAAAATGGTGCAGCTACTATAAAAAGCAGAATGGTGGTTCCTCAAATATTAATAACGAAATTACCAATATAATCTAGCAATTCCACTTCTGGGTGTTTGCCCAAAAGAATTGAAACCAAGTACTCAAACAGAGAAAAGATAGAAGCAACTCAGTATCCAACAACAGATGGATGGATAAACAAAATGTGGTATATACACACAATGGAGTATTATTCAGCCTTCAAAAAGAAGTTAATTCTGACACAAACTATAACATGGATGAACCTTTAGGGGTCTATGCTAAGTGAAATAAGCCAGTTGCAAAAGGACAGACTCCACTTAAATTAGGTACTTAAAATAGTCAAATTCATAGGGACAGAAAGTAGAATGGTGGTTGCCAGCAGGAGGAGGGAAGAGGAATTTTCCTGTAACAGGCACAGAGTTTCAGTTATGCAGAATGAAAGGGTTCTGTGGATGAAGAGTGGTCATGGTAGCCCAACAATGTGAATGTACTTAAGGCCAATGTGCGCTTAAAAATGGTTAACATGGGTCAGGTGCCATCGCTCACACTTGTAATGCCAGCACTTTGGGAGGCTGAGGCAGGTGGATCACAAGGTTAAGAGATTGAGACCATCCTGGCCAACATGGTGAAACCCAATCTCTACTAAAAATACAAAAATTAGCCAGGTGTGGTGGTATACACCTGTAGTCCCAGCTACTCAGGAGGCTGAGGCAGGAGAACCTTTTGGACCCAAGAGGCGGAGGTTGCAACAAGCCGAGATTGTGCGACTGCACTCCAACCTGGCGACAGAGCAAGACTCCATCTCAAAAAAAAGAAAAAAAAAAAGGTTAACATGGTAAATGTTATGTTATATGTACTATACCTTAATTTTAAAAGTTTTGAGAAATTGTCTTTAAAATAGAATAAATTAGGACATTTTTATTTGAAATATTTTTAGAAGTTATGTTGTTTTGTTTTACTATTTCAATAGAATAGGTTAGAAAAAAAGTATTGCTAAGTCAGGTGTAAGGCTTCCATCGGGTAATCTGCAGCTACAATTAACAATGAGAGGTTTTATATCCTTTATATATTCTTTTCCACTTAGTTAACTTCCCTAACTACATGGTGGACATGCAATTTATAGTAGCTATTATGTTCCTATGTCCTTAAAATTATTTCAAAGTAGACTGGGAGGAAAAGGGGTCATCTTTATGTACATATTCCACCTGAGGCATCAGATTCCAACAAGATAATCTAGAGCAAGCTTGTCCAACCCATAGCCCTCAGGCTGCATGCGGTCCAGGATAGCTTTGAATGCAGCCCAACGCAAATTTGTAAACTTTCTTAAAACATTATGAGATTTTTTGCAATATATATATATCACGATGCATATGTATCGTGATATATATATCACAATATATAAATATATATATATGTTTATATATTGTGTGTGTGTGTATATATATATATATATATATATAGCTCATCAGCTATTGTTAGTGATAGTGTATTTTATGTGTGGCCCAAGACAATTCTTCTTCCCATGTGGCCCAGGGAAGCCAAAAGACTGGACAACCCTGAAGGATGTGAAACAGATTCCTACACGTTTTGAGCAGAAGCCAGCAATGAATTGCTCTCTGGGAATAAGCATCTATAGCTAGCTCATGAATCTGTCTCAAGTATATGCTGTATTTTCCAGGGACCATCATCACTTCATTTCATGCTGTGAAATGAATGAGGTTTGGGTGGCCAATCAGTTACATTGAGGTAATGGCCATATTTGAAACAAATCTCAACAGATCAAAAACATATTTTCACAAATTAGATCATTTGTATGCCTTGAAAGTTTATTACAAACATGCCTATGGGTGCTATAATAGCAAGTTCATCATCTAAAAAATTGTATTTCTTAAAAAATCCACTCTCATAACACATTTATATTTTAATGCTAAAAAAAATTCTAACCGGTAAAGATTTGAAAGCACCCATTAAAACAATTGATATAAATGTTCTTTCTAAATTGTAACTTGGGACAACATTATAGTGTTTACTGTTGCAACATACTGGCTTGGAAAGGATTTTCCTCCCCACAAAGGTTTGCCAAATAAAATACAAATATAACATGCAATATACCAAAAAAAAAAAAATGTTGTTCGTCTGAAATTCAAATTTAACTGGATGTCCTGTATTTTTATTTGCTAAATATAGCACTCTCACACAAAAGCCAGAAAATGAAGCCTTCACAATTTGGACACTTTACTTACTGCTCTCCAGAAAGACACAGAGGGAGAATTAGTTGTCTGTAACACTTACTACATTTGATCCTAGTTTTCAGGGACTTTTTCTTCAATATCATCATCTTGAAAACTACTAAAGTTATTTAGGACCCTGAAATCTTGGATGGGGTCTGTGTTTTTCACCATTGCTCACAAGCACACACCCTAGCATTCCTGCACAGCAGATGCTCAATAAATAGATGTTGATTCAATAATTATATAAAACCAAAGCACTGGGATTATTAATGCTCATAAACTGTATCTACTTCAACTTTGTACCTAGTTGACTATTCTGTTCACTTAGTTACTAGTAGACTCAGCTACTTAATTGCTAATGTCAGTATTATGCAAGTTCAACCTAAATCTACAAAGGCCTTGGGACAATAGGATAAAAACAAGATTCTACCTCTATCAAAATATGGATGAGTTGGCTAATTGAATTTCATTTTTGTGTAATGTAAAAGTGATATCATTTCCATAAGCCAGGTGACAGTGGAGATGTGTCTGCCTAAAACATGGGGCCTTTTTCACTCACGAAAAAAGTGTACTGGAGGCTAGAGGCAGCTTTTACATTATTCATTTTAATAAAGGCAATAAGAAATATAATATTGCAAATACTTATTTTCATTATTTGACTATTATGATTAATAACACAAATAATTTTTATTATAAAAGATTGATTTATTTGATTGAGCACTAAGTGCCAATAACTCTGCTAAGTACTCTGCACACCTTACTTTATTTGTGCGTACATTTTTTCTGTGTGTTATAAGAGTGTTTTTTAAAATATAACTATATTAGTCCATTTTCCTACTGCTATGAAGAAATATCCTAGACTGGGTGATTTATTAAGAAAAACAGGTTTAATGCACTCACAGTTCCACATGGCTGGGGAGGACTCACAATCATGGTGGAAGGAGAAGGAGGAGCAAAGACATGTCTTGCATGGCACAGGCAAGACAGCATGTGCCGGGGAACTGCCCTTTAGAAAGCCATCAGATCTCATGAGACTTATCCACTATCATGAGAACAGCATGGGAAAAACTACCCCCATGATTCAATTACTTCCCACCAGGTCCCTCCCACAACACATGGGGATTATGGGAGCTACAATTCAAGATGAGATTTGGGTGGGGACATAGCAAAACCATATCAATGACACAGCTTTAATCCACGTTGGTTTGAAA
The DNA here is from genome assembly GCF_028878055.3 of Symphalangus syndactylus. Lineage (NCBI taxonomy): Eukaryota > Metazoa > Chordata > Mammalia > Primates > Hylobatidae > Symphalangus > Symphalangus syndactylus. The sequence continues at coordinate 20,017,701 of NC_072436.2, read as the reverse complement.
AAATGAATAAATACGTGTGTTTCTTTCCAACGAGTAAAGTAGAAACTCTAAACTTCTTACTAGTCTGATAGACCACCCTAGGACTACATCATAGCTTTAAATGAAAACAATACTTAATAAGGTCAAAACTCCTTTTTTTGGAAATGAATAATTTGTATAAATTTGAATGCTTTGGGATTTGGTAGAAAAATCTAGTATGTCTCACAAAGACAATAATAAAAAACTAATAGGTATGTTTCAGTTTTTCTGCAATGAAAGCCTTATTATAGTAATCTTAATATACATGAAACTTCAAGCCTAGGACAAGAAGAAAATTAGTTTAGAGAATAATATCTCTCTTAAAGTTAGTGATGCAAGGAATAAACATTTAGTTATCTTTTTAGAAGTGCAATTTTTATTGCCTATTTGCCAGTCACATATTCAACAATGTACAAGTGAAATACTGAATGTAATAGCCAAGGAGAACTTGTTAGTCAATGGCTAGCTGATTATAATTGGATGAAATTACACTGTTAATTTTCATCTTAAGTGAAAAATGGACAGGGGGAACAGTAGACAAATGATATCAAGCATTGAGATATCCTGGGCAAATAATACTTGTATTTTGGTACATAATGTGAAGTCTAGTTTGCCAACTTAAATGGTGAAAAATATCTCGTTGAATAAGTATGATGGCTTAGGACTTATACAATTTACTTCAGTCTAAGAAATTACAATACAAAATGAGTAAGTTTGTTTAGGATTATGTCTTCACAACAGCACAGTTTGACATTCTCAGCATTGAATATTATTATTCTGAAGTCCTACGTAGAATGCTCTCTAAGTAAATGTTCAGAGTTTGCTTCTTTAACACAAATGCCTTCTCCAATCTGAAAATTATACAGCTTTAATTTACAGGCAAAACTGAATTTAAATAAAAAACTTGCAACCGAATTTTTAAAATCAGAAACATATATGATTCTGAAGATGGTGATGGGTGTTTCTTCAGTTGTTATGGCAGAGATGGCTCTGTAGTCTGTGGTGCAGAGTTGCTATGGAGAACAACTGTTCAACCAAGAACTACTTTTTTCATCTCCCTTTGCATCTTGGTAGGATCAAGTGACTAGTTCTACCAAAGATATGGAAGCAAAAGTGAAGTAGGTGAAAACATTTTGGCTAAAGTTTTTAAAAAGGGGGTGTGCATTCTTTATGTTCTCTTTCTCTACCTTACAGCTGGGTGTTGACTGCTGACACACAAAATAACTCCGTAAACCATGTTTTGAAAATAATAGACTCTCTCTCATGAATGTCTGGGAACAAAGCTACTACTCAAATAGAAGCCAATTCCTCTCCACTGCTGATATAGTTTAGATATGTATCCACACCCAAATCTTATGCTGAATTGTAATCTCCAATGTTGGTGGGAGGTGGTGGATCATGGGGGTGGATTATCATATTATCATGAATGGTTTAGCACCATCCCCTTGGTGCTGTTTTCATGACAGTGAGTGAGTTCTCAGGAGATCTGGTTGTTTAAAAGTGTGTGGCACCTCCCCTCTGTCTCCCTTGCTCACTTGCAGTGTGAGATACTTACTCCCCCTTTGCCTTGCACCATGACTGGAAGCTTCCTGAGGCCTCCTCCAGAAGCCAAAGCCACTATGCTTCCTGTACAGCTTGCAGAATCATGAGCCAGTTAAAGCACTTTTATTCATACATTACCCAGTCTCGGGTATTTCTTTATAGCAATGCGAGAACAAACTAATGCAGAAAATTGTTAGCAAGGAGTGGGGCATTGCTCTAAAGACACTTGAAAATGTGGAAACAACTTTGGAATTGGGTAACAGGCAGAGTCTGGAAAGAGTGTGGAGGGCTCAGGAGAAGACTGGAAGATGGGGGAATGTTTAGAACTTCTTGTAGACTAGTTACATGGTTATGACCAAAATCAAGTGACAGTGAAGTCTGGGCTGACAAGGTCTCAGATGAAAATGAGGAACTTATTGGGAACTGGAGTAAAGGTCACTTTTGTTATTCATTAGCAAAGAAATTGGCTGCATTATGTCCATGTCCTAGGGATCTATGAAGGTTTGAACTTGAGGGTGATGACCTAGGGTATTTGGTAGAAGAAATTTCTAAGCTGCAGTATTCAAGATTTTGCCTGGCTGCTTCTAAAAACCTACGATCAGATGCAAGATCAAAGGAATGACTAGAAGTTGGAACTTATATTTCAAAGGGAAGCAGAGTATAAAAGTTTAGAAACTTTGTAGCCTGGCCATGTGGGAGAGAAAGAAAAAGCTTTTTTGAGAGAGGAATTCAAGCAGTCTGCTGAGAAACTATTTGCTAGAGAAATTTGCATAATCAAAAAAGGAGGCAAGTGATGATAGTCAAAACAATAGGGAAAGGGCCTTGAAGGCAATTCAGAGAGCTTCCCAGCAGCCCCTCTCATCACAGGCCTGGAGGCCTAGGAGGGAAGAATGGCTTCCTGCACCAGGCCCAGGGTCCACTGCTCTGCACAGCCCCAGGACAGTGTTCCTTTCATCCCAGCTGCTCCAGCTCTGGCTCAAAGGGGCCAAAGTACTGCTCAGGCCACTGCTTCAGAGGGTGCAAGCCATATGCCTTGGTGGCTTGCACATGGTGTTAAGCCTGTGGGTGCACACAGTGCAAGAGTTGAGGATTCAGAGTCTCCACCTAGATTTCAAAGGATCTAGAAAAGCCTGAGTGTCCAAGCAGAAACCTGCTACAGGTAAGGAGACCTCATTGAAAGCCTTTACTAGGGTAGTAAAGAGGGGAAATTTGGGGTTGGAGACCCCACACAGAGTCCCCACTGGGGCACTGCCTAGTGGAGCTGTGAGAGGAGGGCCACTATCCTCCAGACTAAGGAATGGTAGATCCACTGACACTTTGCACCCTGTGCCTGGAAAATCAACAGAGACTCAACTCCAGTCCATGAGAGCAGCTTTGGGAGCCAAACCCTGCAAAGCCACAGGGAAAGAGCTGCTCAAGGCCATGGGAGACCACCCCTCACACTAGTGTGCCCTGGACATGGGACATGAAGTTAAAGAAGGTTATTTTGGAGCTTTAAGATTTAATTACTTCCCTGCTGGATTTTGAACTTGGCTGGGGCCTGTGGCTTCTTTCTTTTGGCCAGTTTCTCCCTTTGGGAATGAAAGTGATTACCCAATACCTAAATCCATTGCATCTTGGAAGTGACTAACTTGTTTTATATTTTACAGGCTCATAGGTAAAAGGGACTTGTCTTATTTCAGATTACTCTTTGGACTCAGGACTATTGAGTTAATGCTAGAAGGAGTTAAAACTTTGGGGGACTATTGGGAAGGCATGATTGTATTTTGAAATGTGAGAAAGACATGAGATTTTGGAGGGGTGGGGGTGGAATAATAGAGTTTGGGTATTTTTCATCTCCCAAATCTCATGTTGAATGGTAGTTCCCATGTTGGAGGAGAAGCCTTGTGGGAGGTGGTTGGATCATAGGGCTGGATTCTTATAAATAGTTTAGCACCATTCCTTAGGTGCTGTTCTCATGATAGTGAGTGGGTTCTCAGAAGATCTGGTTGTTTAAAAGTGTGTGGCAACTCCCCTCTGTCTCTTGCCCTTGCTCCTGCTCCTGCCATGTGAGACCCTTACTCCTCCTTTGCCTTCCACCATGATTTGAATTTTCCTGAGGCCTCCCCAGAAGCAGAAGCCACAATGCTTCCTGTAGAGCCTGAAGAGCCATGATTCAATTAAACCTCTTTTCTTTATAAATTGTCCAGTCTCAGTTATTTTTTTATAGCAATGCAAGAACGGACTAATACAGCTGCTGATTAGACTTCATGTGAGCAAGCATTCAACTTCTGTGCTATGACAGTAAACAAGTAGCTTTCATTTAATTCGTAGTCTTACCCTTACATCTAATCAACATTTTGTTAATTCTGTCTCTTTGATATGTACTAAATCTGTAATTTTTTTCTTTATTAGTGTACTAGTAGCACTGTAGTCTAAGCCACCATCATTTAAACACAGATAGAGATGGGGATCTCTTGTGAATCTCCTTGCTTTCCATTTTTGTTGTCTTTGGCCCATTCTAAATAATGCATCCACAGTAACCTTTAAAACTGAGACTCAGGCCATTACATTTTTCTGTTTGAAGATGTTCAAAGGCTTTATTGTACTATTTGAAAAAAAAAAAAAAGAAGGTCTTACATTGGTCTAAAAAGTTTGAATGGCTTGTCTTCACTTGCCTTTCTAATCTGTCCCACCCCATTTCCTCACTCCTCCCCCGTCAAGCTCTGTCTCTGTTCTCACTGCTTTCTTGCTCAAACAGATCAAATATTTTCATTCCAAGTGAATGCTTACTTGTTGCTTCATCTCTTTGAACTCCACATGCTAAATTCCAAGATCTTATAGGTAGCTCATTTTTACCTTCCTTAGAAAAGCTGCCTCTTATTCTATCTTTAGCTGGCCTTACTCATTTGGTCTCTATTGAATTATTTTATTTGTGTCATTTATAGTTTTACACAATCTGTGATTGTCTTATTTGTTGCTTACTTGATGTTTGGTTTCCCCACATAAAATATAAATACCACAAAGGAAGAGGCAATGTCTACTATATTTGTTGATATATTCCCAGCAGTAGGCAGAGTCTGCACATAAACAAATGACCAATGCTGTATTAGTCAGGGTTCTCCAGAAAGACAGAACTCATAGACAATTCAGAGATCTTCCCAACAGCCCCTCTCATCACAGGCCTGGAGGCCTAGGAGGGAAGAATGGTTTCTTGGCCCAGGCCCAGGGTCCACTGTTCTGCACAGCCCCAGGACACTGCTCCTTGCATCCCAGCTGCTCCAGCTCTAGCTCCAGCCCTGGCTCAAAGGGCCCAAAGTACAGCTCAGATCGCTGCTTATATATTGTCTTCCTAATATATGTTTATTAGGGATAACTGGCTCACCACACAATCATAAGGTGACGTCCCATGATAGACCATCTGCAAGCTGGGGAAGAAAGAGGGTAGTGCCTCAGTCTGAGTCCAAAAGCCTCAAACCAGGGAAGCTGAAAGTGCAGACTTCAGCCTGTGATTGAAGGGTCGAGAGCCCCCAGTAAGCCACTGGTGCAAGTCTCAGAGTCCAAAGGTCAAAGAACCTGGATTCTGGTGTCCAAGGGCAGGAGGAATGGAAGGAAGCACCCAGCATGGGAGAAAGAAGGAAGCCAGAAGACTCAGCAAGCAAGGCTATCCCACCTTCTTCTACCTGCTTTGTTCTAGCTATGCTGGCAGCCAATTGGATGGTGGTCACCCACATTGAGGGTGGATCTTCCTCTCCCAGTCCACTAACTCACATATCAATGGCAACACCCTCACAGACACATTCAGAAATAATACTTTACCAGCTATCTAGGCATTCTTCAATCCAATCAAGATAAAACCTAATAATAATCATCACAAATACGTATTTTTAAAATAATTGTTGAATGACTATTATTCTTGTTAGATTTTTCCTATATCAATAAGAAATCAATTCAATTCTGATTACTGATAAGCAGATAAATTTTTTTATGAAAAATTATGAAAAATATGAACAAATTCATATGTTATTGAATCTCCTTGATTAAGATTTCAGAATCCTACATCTCAGGATTTTTTCAAACTATAAAGATTACCTTGTCTAAACGCATTGAGATCTCTCTTATAATTCCTTTTTTAAAGAGTACATGCTTAGTCTCATAAAGGATAGCACGCCAATCTGTTGTGTAATACACACCCAATAACTGTAGAATTAACACCAATGACACTTCATTTTATCATCATTTAGGCACAATGTTTGGACCAGCCCAGGATCCCTCACTCACAAGAACTTCTATCGGACTTAGCTAGCTTATCCCTCAGAAGACCCTGGACACCACAAGGGTCATCAGCACAATCTTGATGGATGTCTAAGAAGTAAAGATTGATTTTTGCCTAATGACAATAAAGTCATCACTAAGTTAAATATCTATACATTAAATATATATTAAATATGTATTAAATACATAATATATTAAATATTTAATTGAATATTAAATGCATGTATATTCTGAGCTTTATTGTGTTTTTCATGAAGACACTATTAAAGACTAGAGCCCCATATGTTAAAAAAATGAGTGAGTAATCTTATTATAAGAATCCTAATATGGTCCCTTTTCTTCATCCTGCTATACATAACAATCTGTTATACAATCTCCATTATTCTACTAATGAAGCCTCTTCAAATCATCACTTTGAGAAACATTACCCGCACTTAACAATCTTTTTTTTCTTTGAGATACAGTCTGTCGCCCAGGCTGGAATGCGGTGATGCGATCTCGGCTCACTTCAATCTCTGCCTCCCAGGTTCAAGCGATTCTTCTGTCTCAGTCTCCCCAGTCGCTGGGACTACTGGTGTGTGCCACCAAGCCTGGCTAATTATTGTATTTTTAAGAGACAGGGTTTCTTAAAAATTTCTTATTGGTCAGACTGGTCTCGAACTGCTGACCTCAGGTGATCCACCTGCCTCAGCCTCCCAAAGTGCTGGGATTACAGGTGTGAGCCACCATGCCTGGCCCTAACTTAGCAATTTTTGAAGAAATCTCGGCAGCCTTAATTCAAAATCTATGCAAATTTTGTGTGTGTGTGAAAAAGCTACCAAATGATTCTTTTGGAGATGAGGAATTGACAGCGAGCTTAGGAAAAAGTCAGTTTTTGTTGTTGTTTTTAATCAGGAGTTTTCCTAAATTGAGATGCTGACATTCATGGCCACTTATTGTCTGGTTGTAATTCAAATCCAATGTCCAGATTCTACCCATTAAAGAAGATAATAACTGAAAATAACTTCATTAATATCGTGTTCCAGTGTCTGCGGGCTCTGGTTGTATGGGAAAAGGCTGTCTACCATTTTGCTATGAATTCTAATAACCTATGCCAGATATATAGTCATGGGGTAACCCCCATTATAAAGCTTCTAGTCTACAAAACCAAGAGAAAGCTTGTCAAAATAAATCTTAACTTCTGACCACGGTAGAAGACCTACTACGGGGTATTAACAGTCAGAACTGCCAATCACTGCCTGGTCTAAATGTTTGTATTAAAAATTCCAACTCTGGTGGCATGAACTTTGGATAAAATCATCATAAGCTGTGTGAGTCCAAAAAATATAAACCCAGAATGGAATATATTTGGGGCTAAAATGACGTTACTAATGTCTGAGATAGGTCTCCCCCTCCCCCTTTGAAATGTGATGCTTTTATTAGATTATTTCTACTGCCAAAAGACACAGCTACTGTCTGGCTACATTTTCTGGTTTTCTCTTGAATTAAAACAAATAAATAAAAGAAAAATGTCTACATCTTTTAAACAAAGCAAATGGGAGTATTTTTATTATTTTTTTTCCTGCCAACTGAACAAGTTCTATAAATTTAGATAGGCCTCTGGGTCACATAATATGATATGTACTTGTATGTGCACACAGAATGTATAAGATAAAATGGGCTTCTTAAAATAAGCAAGTATTGCCTAAGGATATATAGACAAATGGAAAACAGCACTTCGCTATGTTACAAGGGTTAGCATCGTGCTGGAATTGACTTGGAGCTGCATAATTTTCAACTTTGCTATCTACAGGCTCCTGTTCCACCTCTATGATTTTTTTGCTTCATCATTTACCTTTCTGATCCTTGATAACAGTCATTGTTTCTCAGAACACAATGAGAATTTAGATCACATTGCTCATTCTCCTCATTTTACAGATAAGGAAAGTGAAGCTTCCAGAAATTAAATCATCATCACATACATAAAGTCAATATACATAATTACAACTAATTAGTGGCCAACCACATGCTAGGAACCTCCATATTTACATATTCAGCAGTATGTGCCAGAGGCATCCTCAGCACATTACTGACCTAACTGCAGAGTCCTTGGAGGTCTTCACTGTTTTCCATTTAAATAAAACTAGGGGGAAAGACATTTTCCACGCAGGGGCAAATCTCCTCTCAATAATTCTGCAGATTCTTAGGGAAAGCAGAGGAGTGGGGAGTGGGTGGTCCTTACATATTTGCCTGTTGCCTCTGAGTTTGCCTTTGCTAATTTCCTGAAATTTATTGAAATTTGCCTTTTATATTAGTCCCATTCTCTTTACTCTGCATTAGTTCCTACATACTGTTTATGTAGGATCGTTATTTTTGATGTTGTATCTTTTTTTTAGATTTGTATAAAAATGACTAGCATTTGGGGTTTGCCATGTGCCAAGTACTCTAATAGGCACTTAACAAAAGTTTTCATATGAACTTTAAAGTAGTTTTTTCCAATTCTGTGAAGAAAGTCATTGGTAGCTTGATGGGGATGGCATTGAATCTATAAATTACCTTGGGCAGTATGGACATTTTCACGATATTGATTCTTCCAACCCATGAGCATGGAATGTTCTTCCATTTGTTTGTAGACTCTTTTATTTCATTGAGCAGTGGTTTGTAGTTCTCCTTGAAGAGGTCCTTCACATCCCTTGTAAGTTGGATTCCTAGGTATTTTATTCTCTTTGAAGCAATTGTGAATGGGAGTTCACTCATGATTTGGCTCTGTCTGTGATTGGTGTACAAGAATGCTTGTGATTTTTGTACATTGATTTTGTATTCTGAGACTTTGCTGAAGTTGCTAATCAGCTTAAGGAGATTTTGGGCTGAGATGATGGGGTTTTCTAGATATACAGTCATGTCACCTGCAAACAGGGACAATTTGACTTCCTCTTTTCCTAATTGAATACCCTTTATAGAGCCCGCATCGCCAAGTCAATCCTAAGCCAAAAGAACAAAGCTGGAGGCATCACGCTACCTGACTTCAAACTATACTACAAGGCTACAGTAACCAAAACAGCATGGTACTGGTACCACAACAGAGACATAGATCAATGGAACAGAACAGAGCCCTCAGAAATGATGCGACATAACTACAACTATCTGATCTTTGACAAACCTGACAAAAACAAGAAATGGGGAAAGGATACCCTATTTAATAAATGGTGCTGGGAAAACTGGCTAGCCATATGTAGAAAGCTGAAACTGGATCGCTTCCTTACACCTTATACAAAAATTAATTCAAGATGGATTAAAGACTTAAATGTTAGACCTAAAACCATTAAAATCCTACAAGAAAACCTAGACAATACCATTCAGGACATAGGCGTGGGCAAGGACTTCATGTCTGAAACACCAAAAGCAATGGCAACAAAAGCCAAAATTGACAAATGGGATCTAATCAAACTAAAGAGCTTCTGCACAGCAAAAGAAACTACCATCAGAGTGAACAGACAACCTACAGAATGGGAGAAAATGTTTGCAACCTACTCATCTGACAAAGGGCTAATATCCAGAATCTACAATGAACTCAAACAAATTTACAAGAAAAAAATAAACAACCCCATTAAAAAGTGGGCAAAGGACATGAACAGACACTTCTCAAAAGAAGACATTTATGCAGCCAAAAAACAGATGAAAAAATGCTCATCATCACTGGCCATCAGAGAAATGCAAATCAGAACCACAGTGAGATACCATCTCACACCAGTTAGAATGGCCATCATTAAAAAGTCAGGAAACAACAGGTGCTGGAGAGGATGTGGAGAAATAGGAACACTTTTACACTGTTGGTGGGACTGTAAACTAGTTCAACCATTGTGGAAGTCAGTGTGGCGATTCCTCAGGGATCTAGAACTAGAAATACCATTTGACCCAGCCATCCCATTACTGGGTATATACCCAAAGAACTATAAATCATGCTGCTATAAAGACACATGCACACGTATGTTTATTGTGGCACTATTCACAATAGCAAAGACTTGGAACCAACCCAAATGTGCAACAACGATAGACTGGATTAAGAAAATGTGGCACATATACACCATGGAATACTATGCAGCCATAAAAAATGATGAGTTCATGTCCTTTGTAGGGACATGGATGAAACTGGAAAACATCATTCTCAGCAAACTATCGCAAGGACAAAAGACCAAACACCACATGTTCTCACTCATAGGTGGGAATTGAACAATGAGAACACATGGACACAGGAAGGGGAACATCATACTCCGGGGACTGTTGTGGGGTGGGGGGAGGGGGGAGGGAAATGACGAGTTAATGGGTGCAGCAAAACAACATAGCACATGGATACATATGTAACAAACCTGCACATTGTGCACATGTACCCTAAAACCTAAAGTATAATAATAAAAAAAAACAACAAGCTAATAAAGCCAAACACTAAGTAGGCTGAAAAAAAATAAATTGATATGTGGATTAAAACAAACAAACAAACAAACAAAAGTTTTGTCTTTCAAATCTGTCTTTGTGAGCAGGATGCGGTGACTCACCCTGTAATCTTAGCACTTTGGGAGGCCGAGGCAGGAAGACTGCTTCAGCCTAGGGGTTCAAGACTGGGTGACATGGTGGGACCCCATCTCTACAAACAATAGAAAAATTAGCCAGACGTGGTGGCACACACCTGCAACCTCACCTACTCCTGGGCTGGGAGGATCGCTTGAGTCTGGGAGTTCGAGATTACAGTGAACTATGATAGCACCACTGCACTCCATTCTGGGCAACAGAATGAGACACCGTCTCTAAAAAAATAAAGTAAAATATGTCTATGTGATTAGGTGACTGCTCTGATGACAGAGCTGAAATATAAACCTGTGCCTAATCAATTCCAAAATATGTTCTCTCTCCACTAAGCTATGTTGCTGCCTGTATGCTATTGTTTTTATAAAGTGGGGTTCTTCATAAAACAGAAATTATATCATTTGCCCATCTCTGTAAGGCATGATCTCTCAACTGTGGGATGTATCGGGGTTCACTGGCATTAATCTCCATCCCTCTTATGGCCAAACAGAACTGCCTGTTCAGATTCAAGATACTTTCTGTGTGCTAGAATAAATTCCTTTCTCTGAGGAAAGTGAACTACTTTCTAAAGAGATAAATGAATGCAGGCTGTGGTTTTATTGGCATAGCTTTTTAGAGGTTTTTGTTTTTGTTTGGTTTGGTTGGTTACCTGCATTATACCAAGTATCCCCAAAGACATTTCTAAGCACTTAGTTACCTTACAAATAAGACTGATTTTAATGGGAATGGTCATGTTGAACTTAGAATTGCCTGGAATAAGGAAGGGTTTGCAGTTTATTTAATTTCCCATCTCATCTCAGGTCTTCCATTTGGGGATAATGTTTGAATATCATTTGCTATGGGTGGAACCAGCACTAATGGTAGATTCCATTATGGCTAGACACATGCATGCTAACATAGGTTTGATTTGAGTCAGACCACAGAGCAAAACCTAAAGCAATGATCATCTGCCAACCCTCAACCCACTGAGGGATTTGTTGGCTGACTAACACTGTCCTGCTATGGTCTAGGAGAGAATGGGACTAACTATTCCCAATAATCCACTTCACAGACCAAAACCTTTCAGTAGATTTTCTCTCTCTCTCTTTCTTTCCTTCTTTCTTCTTTTTCTTTTTTCTTTCTTTCTTTTCTTTCTTGCCTTCTTTCTTTCTCTTTCTTGCTTTCTTTCTTTCTCTTTCTTGCTTGCTTGCTTTTTCCTTCCTTCCTTTTCTCCTTCCCTCTTTTTCTTCGTTTTCCTCTTTGTCTCTTTCTTTCTCACCCCTTTTTTTCTCTCCTTCTCTCCCTCACCCCTCCTTCCTGTCTCTCTCTCACTCAGGCACATGAGAACGCAGGCTTATTACAATATTTAATACATTCTAGTTGGCTTAAAGCACTTATGAATTATATGTTTATTTTGTCTTCTTGACTGATATTTCCTCATGTCTGAGTATTGTGCCTCTAGGAAGGAAAACTTATATTTTGTAAAGGAGAGCTTTTCTCTAAATCTTGCCAAAAATGAAGTGGCTTGAAAGAAAATCACATAGACCTCTTCCTTCAGAAAAGAGAATAATATTTGAAGACTTTTATTTGTAAGAATTCCTATTTTTAAGCAATATCTTTGAGGAAGCAGTAAGGCCTGAATTTGAATAAGATCAGAGAAGACAGATTCAAATGATAGTGCCTAGTGTGTATGCAGTAATGGTGAATCCTTCTGTATTTACTTCTGGTCTTAAAGGTATAATTATTCTACCAGTCTTTCACAATAATTTTATCATATCTACTGTAATTTGAAATATGAATTATAAATAATCATTCTGAACAGAGATGTCTACTTACAGGCATGTCTTCTGTACCCCTTCATTTTCTGTCTGCCATGTTCGACTACTGACAGGTGCAAAGTGTACCACACTGACTTCCATGCCTCCTGGCCATTGTATGCAAGAGTCACCAACCTAGCATGCCCATCACTGCCTTGGATTTGTTCCTGGAGACCTGGTCAGCTCTCTTCACCTCCTGATCCTTGTCTGAATGCTTTCCTCCCTGCCAAAATAATTCACTCTATCCTCCCCTCGTGCATATCTCAATTCCAGTTTATCACTGTGGTAGAATTATTTGCTTATAAGTCTGTGTGCTTTACTAAGTGTAACTCGAGATGAGAAAATGTCATCTTTACATTATCTGCCACCAACCAGCTCAGTGCCTGACAGTGGGAAGGTGCTGAAAGAATATGTGTGATTTGTCCACTAAATTCCATGATCTTAAACTTGTCTTGCATTAAATAACCTTTGACTGCCAGGTCCAAACACAAAACCCACAGTCATTTTCTATAGACATTTGCAGAAAGGATTTCTCCTCTTCTAAATTAAAAATCACCTTAAGTTATAAAAATGTTTGTATAAAATTCTGCATCTCTCATACAAGTATTTACAGAGCACAGAACTTTGCAAATAGTGAGCACTGGATAAATAGAAGACTACGAGGGTGCTTGTTCTAGGTTATTTGCCTCATGGCAAATGATAATTTGGACTTAATATGTGGCACACATTGTTCTAAGAATTTTGTAACATTAACTCATTTAATCCTCACAACTTGAAAAAAATTTTCTATGAGAAAAAATTCTCGTAGTTGTGAGGGTTAAATGAGTTAATACTTAACAGATGAGGAAACAGAGAAAATACATTACCCAGGATTGTGCAAGGTGCTACCAGAATTTCCAGAGACCGTGAGTTTAACCACAACTCTCAGAAACATTGGTCAATAGAATATCACATGTAAGATGAAATGCTGCAAGAAAGAGTTCTATTTAAGAGGCTGGATGGGAGAAGATACGACAGGAAACATGGCAGTAATTTTATGTTAAATCACACCTTACATGACCACAGTTCAAATGTCAATTAAATGCTTCTTTTCATGCTTTTACCTCTTTCAATGAGAACTGGTTTACTCACATTTGCTCACCCTTCAATAAAATGTGTATGTTCAGCACATCCTGCTATTGGTAAGTTTGCTTTTCCGAATAAAAATGTATTTTGAGGGCTGGGAGCGTTGGCTCACACCTGTAATCCCAGCACTTTGGGATGCCAAGGAGGGCGGATCACCTGAGGTCAGGAGATAGAGAACAGCCTGGCTAACATGGTGACACCCTGTCCCTACTAAAAATACAAAAAAAAAAAAAAAAAAAAAAAAATTAGCCGGTCATGGTGGCACATGCCTGTAGTGCCAGCTATTTGGAGGCAGAAACAGGAGAACTGCTTGAACCAGGGAGGCGGAGGTTGCAGTGAGCCAAGACTGCACCACTGCACTCCAGCCTGGGCGGCAGAGCGAGACTCCATTCTACCATTCTAAAAAAAAAAAAAAAAAAAAAAAGATGTATTTTTGGTGAGAACTTACTTTTTTTTCACTCTCTTGAAAATATGGTGAAAATGGATTGAATTGGATTATGTGTCATCATAACAATAAACATTTTAGGGAATAAAACATTTTATGGAATAAAACATTTGATTCTTATTTTAAAAACTTTTCAAGAATTCTTAAAACTAAATTTACCTATATGTAGCTAGTACACCGTTTTATTTACAACTACTTTTTATCTACCTATCTAAGCACATCTGGCAGTGTTCCTACTTGGTAACACTCTCAGCTGCTTGTTCCTATTATATTCCTAAAAGAAATAAAAAGTCATACTTTGGAAATAGCTTATGATTCAGATGCCCAGAGTTACTTCTCCTTCTCTAATTAACCCCACACTTGAGTAATTTTACCTAATTCATTTTCAGAATTTCGTCTGTTTCGGTGTTTAGTTATTTTTTGAAAATTATCAAATCCAGAGGAAACTATTGCCAGAAGTTTGTAAGTAATCATAAATATAAGTGAAATACTGTTGAAGTCTGTCTTCTATGAGCACTTTGGAAAATGTTGGTTTTTCTTTTACATTAACATTTTTGTTAGGTTAGACATTGTGGGTTGAACTTGATTTCAGGCAATGGGACTGTTAAATGGCATGGGAGATAAATCTCTGAAAAGGATCAGGAATTTGGGTCCTGAAAATGTTAGTATCATGAATTGAATACTTAGGATTACCTTGAACCATATATAGGATATATCCTTTCTCCTTGGTGACAATAACTATTTGCTTTTACTTGTATGTTTTACTTCTAATTGCTTTTAGCAATTATTCCATAGAACAATCACAGCTAGAAAAATATTTCATCATTAGCAGATGAATGCCTTTTTAACATGAAAGTTTTCTGAAGCTCTTCAAGAGAGAGTTGCATCTTTCTACTTTAACAGAAAATCTATCTTTAAGCATAGGACTAATAAATTGTGAGTAATCAGATGTGCATGTTTTATCAACATTCTTTACCTTTTTTGATAATGAAGAAGAATACAATTCATTGGGATAAATTTCCCTATTTCCTTTAGGCCTGATTACAGTCAAAAAGTTCTGCTTCAAGCTTTAACCGTGTCATTTAATAGAGAATACAATGACCCTCGTGTTCAATGTCGAGTACAGAACATCTAGAAAATCGGCCCATCAGAAAGTGGGCAAAGGACATGAACAGACACTTCTCAAAAGAAGACATTTATGCAGCCAAAAAACACGTGAAAAAATGCTCATCATCACTGGCAATCAGAGAAATGCAAATCAAAACCACAATGAGATACCATCTCACACCAGTCAGAATGGCGGTCATTAAAAAGTCAGGAAACAACAGGTGCTGGAGAGGATGTGGAGAAATAGGAACACTTTTACACTGTTGGTGGGACTGTAAACTAGTTCAACCATTGTGGAAGTCAGTGTGGCGATTCCTCAGGGATCTAGAACTAGAAATACCATTTGACCCAGCCATCCCATTACTGGGTATATACCCAAAGAACTATAAATCATGCTGCTATAAAGACACATGCACACGTATGTTTATTGCAGCACTATTCACAATAGCAAAGAGTTGGAACCAACCCAAATGTCCAACAACGATAGACTGGATTAAGAAAATGTGGCACATATACACCATGGAATACTATGCAGCCATAAAAAATGATGAGTTCATGTCCTTTGTAGAAACATGGATGAAGCTGGAAACCATCATTCTCAGTAAACTATCGCAAAGACAAAAAACCAAACACCGCATGTTCTCACTCATAGGTGGGAATTGAACAATGAGAACACATGGACACAGGAAGGGGAACATCACACTCCGGGGACTGTTGTGGGGTGGGGGGAGGGGGGAGGGACAGCATTAGGAGATATACCTAATGCTAAATGATGAGTTAATGGGTGCAGCACACCAACATGGCACATGGATACATATGTAATAAACCTGCACATTGTGCACATGTACCCTAAAACTTAAAGTATTATAATAATAATAATAATAATAATAATAATAATAATAATAATAAATTTTTACATGAAAAAAAAATACGTTACCACTGAGGTGATATTTTAACTGGTTATTGGTAGATAAACAGGAGTGGCTTAGACAGAAATGATTGATAGAAAAGGGTTTTAAGTAGAGGAAATAGCCTAAGCCATGGTGGGGAGAAGTGAAAGACCATGAGGCTTCCTGGGTTAAGGGAAGTGATGCTCCAAGAAGGGAGTTTTTCAAATCAGAGGGAAACAAACACAGCAGAGAAATTTAGAAAGGCAATCTAGGATGCAAGTGGAAGAATTTGGACTTTGTCTTATCAGCACAGAACCCTTCGTAGATTTATTTTCAAAATATTGACTTAGCTCAAACATTCAAAAAGTGAAAATCAAATAAAATGGTATGGAATTGTTAAAAAAAAAAAAAAAAAAAAGAACACCTAGAAAATCGGTTTAAAAATTTAGTAAAGACTGATTGCTGGAACGTCAACACTTCCCAAAGCGGTCAGGAAAAACCCCAATCTACGTCAGACCCTAATGCTTATTAGAACATGACACGAATGTGGTCACTTTTGCTTGTTTACTGTTGAAATGCAGTTTACTAAAATTTGAAATTACTAAATATTTCTTACCTGGCTAGTTACAAAGTTTAAAGGGAAAATAGAACCTGAAAATAAAAGGCAAGAGGAACACGGAGAAAACAAATTAAAAGAGCAGAAGTATGTAAACAACACGTTAAGTCCGCCTGTCTCTACGTTCTCCTATTAAGTACTGAATTTTTTGTTCTCTAGATTCAGGAGGATGCTTAGATGATGCAAATAAGATCTGCTCGGTAGAACCAAATGAAAAACAGACAAAATAATGTAACTACTCAGCTCACATATCAACTGTCAGGGAATCTAGGATTATATCAAACTAGTAGGAGAGGGAATCTCTCAGTTTCTTAAATCTATGTAGATTGAATAAAGTGCCTTTTCACTCTGGAAATATGTGGAAAGCAAAACTTACCACTCTCAAACGAATAGAAGAATTGATTGATCGGTATATTAGCCCCTAGACTGATGTATCTTAGATGGCGGAAGAATTGATTGATTGATGTATTAGCCCCTAGAAAGAGGTTTAAGATGACACTATGCCTTCATCAATAGTGTGATATGGCCTTCTGAAAGCTAATGTGATTTAGGCTATCTTTTACTAGAAGGATATTATTCAGAGGTAAGACAAGTAATTGCTTATATCTATTCTGGATTGGGTAAGTCACAACAAGACTTCGTTTCAAAACTATTTCTATCAGATAGAAGAATAAACTCTCAGAGAGAGAGAGAGCAACCACTTAGTTCCCCTCATATGAGACGATAGTGATATGTAGCTAAGAGAGCCAAAGAGATGCAAAGACATGAAAGTATAAGCAGAGTATGGACATGCTACTATGCAAAAGAGACTTTAGGTTTATTTCTTTCTGTTTTTTGTTTATTGATTGTTTGTTTCTTTGTTTTGAGACAGGGCCTCACTGTCACCAAGGTTAGAGTGCAGTGGCACGATCGTAGCTCACTGCAGCCTCCATCTCTTGGGCTCAAGCAGTCCTCCTGCCTCAGCCTGCCGAGTAGCTGGGACTACAGGTGTGTTCCACCATGCCCAGCTAATTATTATTATTTTAGTTTTTAGTAGAGATAAGGTCTCACTATGTAGCCCAGGCTGGCCTTGAACTCCTGAACTCAAGTGATCCTCCTGCCTCGGCCTCCCAAAGTACTGAGATGACAGGTATGAGTCACTGTGCCCAGCCATAGATTTATTTCTTACCAATTGTTAAACTAATGCAGAAAATTTGTAGCCTGAGTACATTTTAATTTAATAGAAAATTTTTCTAATAGATGGAATGGGGACTTCTAGCGGTAAAAAAAAAAAAAAAGGTTTCTAGTTGTTATTCAAGCACTGCTTAGAAAGTAAAATGATGTTGATGTTATCATGAGGACTTAAAGACTGGATAGAAAGTTGAGCCAATAATAATAATAACAACAATAAAAATAGCCATTGTTTACTAAGAACATTTTGATTACCTATTGGATACAATGTTCAATATTTGAACAATGGGTACATTAGAAGCCCAGTCACCACCAGTATGCAATATACCCATGTAAAAAACATGCACATGTGCCCTCTGAATCTAAAATGAAATGAATCTCCTTTTTTAAAAAAAATTAGGTTTTGAAAATGTGAAAAAAAACCACATATTTTGTGTTAGATCTTGTGCTAACTATACATCATTGCCAACCCTCAGAAGAATTTCACAAAGTTTGTGTTACTCATCCTGTCTCACAGATGAGAACATAGAAGGTCCAGAACTCTGCATGGCTTCCCAATCCGTTGCAAAATAGTAAACAGAGACAGAACCACTATCCAAATCTAAATCTTTATGTCTGCAACATTTCCATTTTTACCCTCGATAGTCTTTGATACTGACAAAATCTGACCTATAAACAGTATTTTTTCCACAAACATGTCAGAAATGCTGTGTCCTCTCAGCAAGGCTCAACATAACTGTTTAATCAAGCTCTGGGAAGATTGTGGAAGGCCTATTCCACGTTGCAGCTCACCATGTCTGTTCCTCAGTCCAGCCTGTTTTTCTCATATTGGCTTTTTTTTTTCTTCCAGACAGAGTCTCGCTCTGTCACCCAGGCTGGTGTACAGTGGTGCGATCTCAGCTCACTACAACCTGCACCTCCTGGGTTCAAGTAATTCTCCTGCGTCAGCCTCCCAAGTAGCTGGGACTACAGGCACGTGCCACCACACCCAGCCAATTTTTGTAATTTTAGTAGAGTTGGGGTTTCGCTATGTTGGCCAGGCTGGTCTCAAACTCCTGGCCTCAGGTGATCCTCTCACCTCAGCCTCCCAAAGGGCTGGGATTACTGGCATGAGCCACCATGCCCGGCCCATATTGGCTTTTTATTTCTGGCCCATCCACGCTTTGGTGGTTTGGCTTATTTAAGCTTCTAACCAATTGCTTTGTTTTCACATCAGAAATTGTTTTTTCTCTATGTTAGTATAATCGACTTACTGTTAATATGGCTTATTTTTCCTCCTTGACTTTGAGATAATCTTTTTGGTAGCACCCACTCTGGGAAGGGTCATGTATTTTTGGGACCAGCCCCTCTTCTAACTCAAATCCTGAAAAATTGTGGACTGCCAAAAATATTTATATCTCTTTGGAATTTCTATAGTTATGAATACAACAAAGCAGCAAGTTATGTAGTCTCTTCTACAGCATTTCTAGTTTTTTCTTATTTCTTGTGTATATATCATCTCCTTAATAAAAATACAAATTATTTAGAGGAAAAAAATTATTTGTAGGCTCATTTATTATTCAAAGATCGGGCTTACAATGGAACTTACTTCAAAAATAGTCTTTTGTATTTTTAGCAAAGACAGGGTTTCACCATATTGGCCAGGCTGGTCTCGAACTCCTGACCTCATGATCTGCCTGCCTCGGCCTCCCAAGTAGTCCCAGCTACTTAGGAGGCTGGGACAGGAGAATCACTTGAACCCAGGAGGCAGAGGTTGCAGTGAGCTGAGATCACACCACTGCACTCTGGCCTGGGTGACAGAGCGAGACTCTGTCTCAAAATAAATAAATAAAAATAAAAAATAAAAAGTCTCTTGACCTGTCTTTTTCATCTGATCAGGGTTTATATTTGCTGCAAATAACATTCTATGTTTGTCACATCAATCTAGATTTTTACAGAAATACTTTCAGCTGAACTTGATTTTCTCCCAAGAAAATCCAATATAGATTGACATTTATGTGGTTGATTGTATTAGGATAACTGACTAGTTCTATATTGCCTTATAATGAAAAATGAATTTATCTGTAAGCAAGAGCCTTCTTAAGTCTTTGTTACCAAAAATCAGCAAATACACAGAATTGAAAAGGGCACAAAACAAAAATCACCAAGCACATAAGACTAGGAAAAATGAAAATAAAAACACAAATTATTGAGAATTCATTATATGTTAGATCCTAATGAGCCACTGCATGTATCTTTAAGGATCAGCTTTCTAGCACATCTGTACCAACCTTTAGCCAATACCCATTAGTTTATGATGTTTAACATTCAGAAAAAGCCTCCAACTTTAAGGAAGATTTCTGCTTATAGTATTACATAACTTTTT
The DNA here is from genome assembly GCF_028878055.3 of Symphalangus syndactylus. Taxonomy (NCBI): domain Eukaryota; kingdom Metazoa; phylum Chordata; class Mammalia; order Primates; family Hylobatidae; genus Symphalangus; species Symphalangus syndactylus. The sequence continues at coordinate 19,997,813 of NC_072436.2, read as the reverse complement.
TCTATAGAATTAAATCAAACTACAACTTTATTTTTATGAATTCTTACTTTCTTCTCCCTTCTAGTCTATTAAGATGCGTAGAAAAGTACAAATAGTCCATTTACACACACATACAGATATACCATGAAGAATAAAACTAAATATATATTTGTGTGCTGATGTGTTTTTATCATACCCTAGGATTGGTAGAAGTGATGCCAACCTTTCTGAAATGCTGCTTCATTTTGGATACAAGGCATTCTTATTAATATTGGAGGGATGTGTCTTTGTCACTTGGATACACCATCCACAGCTCATGCAGGCTTAAAATGGATGTGGAAGAACCACGACATTGAGAGTGATCCCAAATTTGCCCTTGACTTCAGATCACTTACATGCTCTTCAACTAGAAATATTGCTGAAAGTTTGCCAAACACGAAAAGCCCGTGGCTTTCACCATTTTGCAAGCAAAGGAAACAGCATTTGAACCTCCTTTGAAAACTTTTTTTTTTTTTCACATTAAGAGGCGCCACACGAACAGAACGTGCCATAAATAATGTGTGCTAACATTTTCCAAAAACTGGACATCAATTAATGCTAATTTATGAGGAAACTTCTTTGGAAGAGCATAGTCCAGACTCATGACTACTGAAAAGACTCATTAATATAAATGTTAAGGGAGTTTTTTCAAAGGGAGGAATTAAGGTAAATGCATATCATTACAGTGAAAGCTCGTAAGTTATTGAAAATTCAGTGGAAAGGAAACTTTATGCTGTGTGTTTCCAAAGTAATGTTTTGGCACATTAATCAAGGAAATAAAATAAGGATGAGGATGTGATCTCAAGAGAGACGATCAGTGAAAATTCAGCTTAGTGATAGCCAGGCATTATAAACACTATCTTGTTTATTTTTGCCTAACAATGCTATAAAGTAGATTTTCTTATTATTTCCATGTTGCAATGGAGAAAAGAGAAAATCAAGCAGTCTATGTTATTTGCTGTAGATCACAAAACTAAAAGTGGTGAAACTCAGATTCAGAATCACCTTTCTTAACCACATGTGGCATGGCATGATACTGCCTTTAACAACTGTCAGATAGGTATATGGACAACTCTAGGTGGGTTCATGCAATGGCTTATTCTTCAGGCTCTCTAATAATAAAAACAAATCATTTTAATCCATAAGTTCCACTATACATTTAAATATACAAATTAATTATTTGGCCAATTTTAAGTTTGAGGAAATTCATTATTCCTACTTTTAGGTCTTAAACATGGTAAAAAAAAAAAAAAGTAATTAGTAGATCCTTACCTTTTGTGAATCTCTCTAACATTTTGTGAGGCCTAGATAATATTCACACATTGGCTGGAAAATGAAATTTCTGTTTCTTGAGATACTTGATCGTCTTATGTAAAATCTTTACTTAAATGAAAGTAGGGGATAGGCAAGTTATCTTTTTTTTTTTAGGGGTAGATAAGTTGTGTGTGTGTGTGTGTGTGCGCGTGCACTTATGGGAGTGTATTTTGGCAGAGGAAATATGGGATGCAGACAAGGGCAAGGGAAAGCAAGAAGAATATTTCTCCCAGAATCTGAGACTGGTTATCTTTTGTCTAGTCTATCTGTAGTAGGTCTATTTGACTTTAATGTAAATGTTTTCCCTCCAACCTGTCATAGACCCTGTAATTGGACAGAGGATTCTAGCAGGATGTTGAAACTCATCATCTCAGTGCTTGATGAAATAGATCCATCCTTCTAGAGCAGTGCTTTTCAAACTTGAACATGCTTCTGGATCATCTGGAGGGCCTGGTAAAGCAAAGACTACCAAGCCTCATCCCCAGTTTCCATTTCAGTAGGTCTCCAGGGGAGCCTGTCAGTTTGCATTTCTAAGAAGTTCCCAAGTGATGATATTGATGGTGGTCTGGGGACCCCACTTGGAGAACCACCGAAGTGGAGAGGCCTGCTATCAATGAAATGTACATACAAGCTCATACTGTACTTTAGCGGTAACAATTGGTATTCAGTAAAATAAATGGTGCTGTTTGTCTTGAGAATGACGGATAAAACATGTTTTACGTAGTTTCTAAATGATCTAGAAATAATAGTAGCATTCAGTTCTCAGAAATAAAAAATTAATATTGGGCAGGGTGCGGTGGCTCAAGCCTGTAATCCCAGCATTTTGGGAGGCTGAGGCAGACTGCTTGAGCCCAGGAGTTCAAGACCAGCCTGGGTAACATGGTGAAACTGTCTCTTCAAAAATATATAAAATTAGCCGGGCATGTTGGTGTGCACCTGTAGTCCCAGCTACTCTAGAAGCTGAGGGGGTGAGTGAGGAGAATCATCTGAGCCTGGGGAGGTTGAAATTCCAGTGAGCCATGATCGTGCCACTGCACTACAGCCTGGGCGACAGAGTGAGACCCTGTCTCAAAAAAGTAATAATAATGAATAATAATTTAAAGCTATTACTGAATCACTTCAGACTTTCTAAATCTTTCCATAGCTGCCAGCAACCTAACCGGGCACTCAATGTAATTTTGGATTAAAAAGAGAGAAAGGAATCAACTCTCAGGCCATTCATTTCTGAATTCTCCATAGGAATTACAAGCTTCCAATTTGTTTAAATTGAAGCCAGAAATCGTACTAGAAACTGATTACACTCGGCATAAAAAATTAAAGCAGGACTTATATCTGAATGATTAATTATTACAACTTATCACTGAGAAAATACTGATGTGATACTAGGATAAACAAAGAACATTCAGCAAAGAAATAGAAGGAGAAAAACAAATTTAAGAGGAATAAGGGATGTCATTTTTAAATTGTGAAAGTAGAAATCGTGTCTATCTTTATTTTCAATATAATTCATTTGTAGAAAAACCTCTCTTCATGAATCTATTCAGTGATAGGTGGTTGTTGGCAAAATTAAGTCTGAAATACCACCAAAGTTTACCTAACACTGGTTCATAAAAAGAAACACCATATCCGTGTTCCTGATTCTAATGGAAACATTTGTGTATCAGTCATGTAAAGTCCTCTATAACTGAAGAAAGGAGTATGAGTTTAACATGCAAAATTCACTGCATGAAACTGTGCGAAATGTTTCAATTATTTCTATAATAACATTTAACAGGTTCCAGATATAGTGCATTAAGCACACAGCCAAGAAATGTCCCAAGCATATGCTGTTTTACATTTTGGTGTATTATAAGTGTATGAAACACGTGTTAGGAATATATTTCATATTCTGCATTTGTAAAATATCAAATTTGTATCAGCAGAAACCGCAAAGGCAGCACAGAAGCTGCCCCCAGAGCACAGCCATTTTGCAATCAAACTTTTAACACCACATTATCATTTTAAAGAACAAAGCTTCTGGTTGAAATGAAGAAAATAATTTTCACAACTCGCGGCAATTTTCTTTATGTATTTATTACACGGGATTCAAAACACATACTCCACAAAAATTACTCTCAAGTTTCTATTTTGTAATCTGTGCCATTCTCAAAGTACACATTAAAAACAAAATGAATTTAACTTGATCGCTCTTATTTCATTTTATACCACTGAGATCTCATTTTTTGGTATTCTTGCAGTTTATTTCAATATAGCTATATGCTATTGTTCTTCAGATTATTCTATGCTATGAAGCTCTCAAGAGAGAAAATTACTCTTCTAATCATCTATATATGTGTGTTTGCAATATCATTCTACTTTGGTATTATAATTTTATGTATAAGATGAAATGTTGATAAAGCATTTTATGAGAAACCTAATTATGCTACAGAATTTACCATCTATTACTAAATATTAAGCCTTTTCCCCATATCTTACTTCCTAAAATTGTATGTGATATTACATTTATACTCTAAGACTCTTTTGTTATAATTATAGATGATGTTGGTTTGGGTAGCATCCGCATGACTTGTCTTCTATTGAATTATTTTCTAATACTGAACAGTGTTGTGATGGGTTCTGCCAGCATATGGTCAAATGTACAAATCCTAGGTTATATATTCCCTTTCTTGGCCTGAAAGATCTTGGTGAGTTTAGGATACATCCGAAAGAAGCTGAGTTCCAAATAGTGCCCAAAATATAAATTTAAAACTCAAACTACACTGGCCTCTTTAGGGCTATTTACAGTCACTGGTCTCAGAGGAGGCAGGGGCTCAAAAGATCCTCACTGTAGAAGCTTTCTTTGGTTTCTCCCTTCTTTGAAATCCTGTAGCTTTAAAACATCTTTAGAATTTGTCACTTAGCAAACAATGCATTCCTGTTTTTAGTTTTATTAAATTATATGTGTGTTTGTACTTATTAGCAGAGTGAATGCCTAATATTTTCTTAAGGATAATTATGAAATACTATGATCTCCTCATGAAAGTAGCTAACATTAATTTTTTAGTCTAGGAACTTCACATTGTCTATATCATCTTTTTTCCTCATCCTCACTTTCTAAATCACGTATTTTATGATCATCCTGTTCTGTCTGAGGCATAATATGCTAAGGCTGCACAGCTGAGATTTGAACTCCCTTAGGGAGTAATGAACGTTGTATTGGCTATGCCCTTATTTAACTCTGGTACACACAGAGCTCTTATTCGAGATATGTGTATTTTTGCATTGTTTAGCACAGCACCTGGCATCTAGCAATCCTCTTGTTGATGAGTTAAAGAGAATTATACAAGATAAATTTTAGAGTTTAGTAGAGTACATCAACAGGTATAATTTTATGTTTCAATTTTTGGAAAGTATTATATCCTGCCTTAGCTTTTCTATACATAAAATTATAAGCTAATGTTGAAACAAAACTCCACCTAGGCCCCTAGGCTAAGCCCAAAATCTACTTTATCCCTTTAAAAACATCTACAATTTGCCTTGTTTTTGAGCCCTACTTGGATTCCTCGGTGGCTTCCCAGAACCCTTAGGAGTATCCATCCTCACTACAGTGTGCGAGGCCCTCTGTGGCCTCGCTTGGCCCTTTTGGAAGACATCACCACTCTCTTTTGTGTTCACACCATTTACTCTTAGAACATGCCCCACCAATATTTTTCTAACTTCTCTGTGGCCTTTATCTTACTATTCCCTCCATCCAGAATGGTGTTTCTTTGGCTCCTCTTTGCTTGCTTGGAGTGCTCACCATTAAACCCTATTTAAAGGCCATTGCTTCTGAGAGACCTCCTCTGAACACTCTGTCGGCCTAGCTACTCTCCTCTCTCATGCTAGCTAGACCCATGGTTTCTTATCTCAGACCATTCCCAACCTCACACCTATTGCAACTAGTAAACTCCTTCTGCGTTTACTTGCTTATATACTTCTTTCCTTCTAGATTAGGGTCAGGAAACTGCAACCTGCAGGCGCCATTCAACCAGCTGATTGCTTTTAGACATACAGTTTTATTAGAACACAGCTATGCCCCATTTGGTTCCACACTACCTAGGGAGGCTGTTCTACTTTAACAGCAGAGTTAGGAGTAGTAACAGAGACCCTCTGGCCAAAAAAGCCAAAATATTTCCTAGGTGGCCCTTTATGGGAAATATTTGCCATCCCCTGTTCTAGATCATAAACTCCAAAAGGGCAAGGGTTAAGTCAACATGGTATTCTGGTTAATAGGACAACCCTTGAGCCAGAGTGCCTGGGATCAAATTCCAGCTCCACTAATTATGTACTGTGTGATACTGCCTAAGTTATTTAACATCTCTCTGTTCGCCAGATTTTTTCATCTGTCTAATAGAGATGATAGTAATACATACCTCACCAATTTATTGTGAGGATTTAATGAATTAATACCGGTAATGTATTGATAGTAGCTTACAGCACAAAACACTATATAGATGATAACAAATATTATCATGTATTGATGTTTCTCGTGATTGACTAAAATAAATATTTAATAGATGAAGAGGCAATTAATTAACAAGTTAATTGACAAAGCTTCTTCTTTGAATCCTCTTCTTTGTTTGGACCTCTTAATAAGATATACCCTACTCTATATTCTGTTAAAAACCTTTCTTCTCTTAATAGGTTTCCCCTAAATTATCTGCAGGCAGTAAGTGTGTCCCATTTATATTTGTATACCTAAAATGACAAGGACCATGCTTATAACAAGGGATATCTCTACTGTGGGCATAGTTGAATGAATTACTGGCAACAGAAGAACCCCAAGATATGTAAGAGACTTTGCCTATCCATCATTAATCATTTTAACTTGTTTTATTACATATTTCTAGAGGAACTAGTCTGTCGATGACATTGTGCCATAAGTGATACAAAAATGCATCATCATTCCTTACTCCAAGAAAATTGTAAATCAATAGGGAATGAAAAATAGTACAAAATTCTTACACATGGATAGTATCTAGCCCACATATGAGTATTAAATGAAATGCTAAGACATTCTAGGGGAGGAAGACTTGATTCCCAGCATCACACAGAGCCAAAAAGGACTGCATGAAATTTTGTGAACAGCGATTTCCCTTTAGCGTGACCTTCCAGCAAACAAAGTGCTTGACTGTATTTTTCTCAGTGGATTAAAGTGATCATCCTTTGTTTTACTATGAATTAAGCTTGTGGCTATTTCTACCCAGATTCACTAAGCCACCTGTGAATTCGATCAAACTGATGAAGTGGATCAAACAATATTCACCGGTTGTTTTGGATTCTTGTAGGCATAGCTCAGATCTGTTTGTTGACTTTTTGGCTATAAATTAGGAGGCCAAGAAATTAGTGAAGCTGCTTCAACTCGCCAGTACATTGGCATTTAATAAAGTGTTCCCAATTATCAATAAGCAAGGCTCCATGTTCCATAGCAAACACTAACCTCAGGAAAGAGTGGAGAGCCAGGAGCAACCAACCAAATGCTACATCTCCCATGAAGAATGGCTTGATCGTTTTGAATGTCATGATCAGTTAAAATACCTAATCAAGTGGGCTTGTGTAGACTCGGCATTGGCTAATATGACCTACTCTGTGTGTGTGTGTGTGTGTGTGTGTGTGTGTGTGTGTGTGTGTGCATGCATGTGTATTTCCACTATATTTTCCCACTTCTTTTTACTTGGTAAAATGGCTTGACCCAAACGTGAATGTACCTGGCAAGATGCATTATTTTTCACAAATTTCTAATCAGAGTGGAGGATCCAGGAGTGCCATGCCAGCTTGGGCCAGAGGCATCCTGCAATTAACATTGTCAAGCGCTCCTGAGTGTAAACAGTTACCTCACATTACCTCAGAGCTCAGAGCATGAAGCCGTGTTTGCACAGGACAGCCAGCCACCACAGTATGGCTTAGCTAAAATTCTGACTTCTGGAAGTCATTTTCTACCACGTGCATGCTTCAATAAATCTGCAAAATAACTTAAGCAAAGAGACCCAGAGTGATTTTTCTTCTTTCTTTTTTCTCCCCACTCGTGCTCAACTAAGCTGTAAAACTAAGTCCCCTTTATCACAAAAGTCTCCACTTTATAATCCAATTGACTTTCAGGGTTTGCTTTCCCATATGTTTGTCTCTTCCTGTGCCACTAAATCGTATCAGCTGCTCTGGATTTGGGGTTGAGGGTGATTGCTGAGGTGGGAGAGACCGCGGCTGCATTTATTGGCTACTTTCTCACAAGACGTACGGATCAGAAATGACAGTTTTTGGAATTACTGTAGTTTGCTAGATATATAACTTATTTAGTTAGTTTTTACTTTTAATTTGGTATTTGGTCATTTGTTCAAAGATATAAATCTTGAGATCTGAACATTATTGTCCTTTTTGTTTCATACTATGCAGAATATAAAAATATAGCCCAAATTACTGAGTATTTGTGTAGGTATTGAAAACATAGTGTTGTCTAAATTAAATGGTTTGTATGTCAACTGTTTTTTGGATAATGATAAATCTTTTAGAATCACATGTTTTACACATACATTTGTGTGTGTGTGTGTGACCTTTAATAGAACCAACATATGGGATGATATGGTCAACCTGAGGTTTCAAGTGTATTCTGTAGAAAGAGTGACAATTCAGTCTTTTAGTAAGTCTTTGATTCAGTTTTCCCAGAATGACCCTTCCCTCTCACCCCAGTCCTTTTCTGTTGTATGTTGTATATATCAGGCCTACTGGAATAAATCTTCAGGGGCCTGGATTATAGTCTTGGCTCTGAGGGCTAACTAGCTGTGTGATTCACGTTGAACTTTTGTGGGCCTCTCTATCTTTCAGTAAAATAGGGAATATCTTACTTATCTTACTCCTTCATAACTTTCTTTTGGCCTAGGAATAATAAAATAGCATATTTCCTATATTTTCAAAATGGTAGTAGTATTATACATAAACAAATATGGCTAACGTTATTGAAATTACAATTTAGTGATCATTATTCTTTTCCTCTTTTATGTTTTTCTTCTTAGTAATTATTTCTCTTTTCTCTCTTTCCTAATGTATTTCTGACAATTCATACTCTCCCTCCATACCAAAGGTTGACAACTTTTTTTTAATAATAAGATAGTAAAAATTTTCAGCTTTGCAAGCTATACTGTCTCTGATGCTACTACTCAATTCTGTTGCAGTGGTATGAAAATATCCCTAGATAATAGTAAACACATGAGTGTGGCTGTGTTCCAATAAAACTTTATTCAAGGACACTGAGATTTGAGTTTCATGTATTTTTCATGTTGTACAATATTATTCTTGTTTTGATATTTTTTCACCTATTTAAAAATATAGAGAAAAATATATATGGAGGAGACCATTCTTAGCTTTCGGTCTTACAAAAACAGGTGGTTGCAGGCTATATGTGGCCTGAGGGTCATGATTTGCCAATTCCTGCTCTAAGCTGAGACCTAAGCTGGCTGCCATGTACAAATGGGAAGTTCAGTTCTTGGTTTAGAAGAAATGTGCTAGTCAGTGAGCAAGAAAGAGGTCATCTCAATTCCCAGGTTTTACCTCCAATTTAAATTCCAAAAAAATTAATGAATGTCTTATAATATAATCAATAATATATATTTCCCACAAGCCACTAGACTTCAGGCAATGGAGGTACAAATTGCTAATTTTAGACACCCACCTTTTACATTTGACTCACCATGATAAGTCTGGTGGCACTGATGCTATAATGTTTTAGAGTGAAAAGGTAAGCTGGAGGTCATGTAAATCATCTCTCTCACTTTATATGTAAGATAACAATTTGCTTACAATTAAAATGGCGGAGCCAGACTACAACTCATGTGACCCAAGAAGGGGTTCTTTTCACTACACAACAATAGTTTCACTGTAATTGTTCCTGGAAACTCATCCAAAAGAAACAAACAAAAAAGAACCAAAGAAACAAACTCTTGGACCCTTCAATAATTCTAGGTTATGATGTTGGCCCAGGTAATAAGAGGTATTTGAATAAACACTATTGGCCTGCTGAGTAGCCCCAGTTTTTAGGTAGTTTTACAGCAAGCGGTGTTGATCAGCCACCAAATTTGACTGCTGTCTGCTTATAACATACATCCTTTCATGGACTACTAAACATCTTTAGCTTATTATCTTCAGAAAGCTTGCCCCAGCAGACCTGGCACTATGAGAATTTTTTGTTTGTCTGTTTTTTGGAGGTTTTTATGTTTGTTTCTTTGGCCAGAAGATCCATCCATAATAAATTTTCCAATCAAATCTGGGACCAGGTCTCTCCAAGAGTTCACAACTTCACCATTACCTAGGGCCACATTTAAAATCCTGCAGTTTATCATTCTCATGCAAACAGACACCGGAATGGAAAGGTAGTGCATATATTATCCACATCTGTCTGCTACAAATCCTGCTTAGTTTCATGCTTTTAGGACAAATTCCAGGCAAAGGGCCACTGGGAGAGGCTCCATTCCTCTGTACCCCATGCCCAACTCTGTCAGTTAGGCAGCAGAATAATTTCTTTCATAAGGTGTGTCCTAGCCAAAGAAAATATATCCATGCCCTGTGGCATGAGACCTCTAAAGGGAAGGGACTGTGTTCTAAATTGCACTCCAAGGGGAGCTGACCTGAGATCAGATGCCTTAAGACCTGGAAAGCGGTGAGACAGGAATATATCAAAGATGGACTTTATCATTTGGTATGGTTGGAAAATCAATTTTCTATATGTAACCATGGCACGGATAAAATCCACCTCTCATACTCCAGCTCTCCTTTCCCCCATAGTATAAATTAGAGGACTGCATTCATTTTTGGGTATCAACACTAAAGAAACAAGCATCTCAAAGTTGGAGCCAATCATTTAAAAGGACAGAAAAACAAACGTTTTAAAGGAAGAAATGGAGAGATGTCATTCACATGAACAGATTCAATTAGCCAAAAAATATAGGACCATTCAAGCTTCCTGCTTTGCTTCCTTGTGCATCTAATGGAAAAAGTGTTCCTGATCCAGGATTTTATTATTATTGTTATTATTTGAAATGCCACCTTAGAAAAAAATTTCCATTTGATACCCACCTTACTAGGAGAGGCTCAGTACAAAAATAAATAGTTGAAAATGTGCTGTGACTGAAATAGTGTTAGCCAAATTAATGCTAAATTTCCATCTGGACTTCAGCATGCTACCACCCAGAAATATTTTCTGGATCTCATTTCTATCTAGCCTTTCTTTTCCTTTTTTCTTTTATAAAAGATCACTCCATTTGGTGATTTGCTGGAATGGGGCTAAGTAATTGTTGAAAGGTGGATTGCTATGTCTTTAGTGTCTTTAGACTGATCTCCCATCTCCAGGGGGTTGATGATTCTACTGGAAGGAAAACCTCTAATGGTGGTCTTTTCCCTCAGTTGGCTGCTGGTCATCTTAGCAGATTTATTCTTAGACTATAAGGAATCAGTGAAGACAGGGAACTTGACAGCGGGACACCTTTGCATCTCTTCATGGTGCCTCACACATAGTTTTGTTTCTATAACTTTTAATGAGTAAATGAATGTGACACCATATACAGCCTTAAATAGAAAGGCTAGGGTAAGCAGGTAGTGAAATTGCAGCATATTTATTGTATCTTAAAATATGCTTAACACTGACAGTTCCAAAAAGCCTTGGTACATTGAAACATTTATACCCACAGTTCAAGCATCTTTGGAATGAATTAAACTCTTGTTACTGGGGGACCAGGGACAAAAACAGATGAGAAATCCCAAAGGCTAAGCCCATTTTCAAGTTTAGTTACTAACTCACTCCATGACCTTGTGAAATTCGTGCAATTCTTTGGGTCTCTAGTTCTTTATTTTTAGAAAAATTGAGAGTAATAATAGCTGCCCTGCCAATTTCTCCATTATATTTAAGCAGATTCTTGAATAGTTGTAAATGGCCTTTGGAAGCATAAAAATGTCCCATAATCACAACACCTCTTTTTGCCAGAAAGGTGAGCACAAGTCATTTTGTAACTGAAAGAGATTGTCATTTGAGAAGTCCAACTAAAATTTATTAGGCATCTCTTATGTGCTAGGCACTGTGGTGGACACTTTAATATTGTCTTGAACCCTCACAAAACCTTGGAAGTTATGTATTTTTATTCTAATTTTATAATAGAAATAACCAAATTTCAGGAAGATAAAGTGATTTGTCTAGGGTTGCAAACCTGGTAAATGGTAAACATACTATCAGATTGCACTGGCATTAACCATCCTAAAGCACTGTGCTGGGCATTAACCACCCATTATACAGTCTACAAACAGGTAGCTAGAAACAAAGCTTCCTGTTTCAGGTCATTTCAGGGCTGTTTAATAGTTTTTGTGTAAAGCATGTAAGAGAGAGAGGACATTTTCTATTAGATCTCAAGAAATGTATGTTTATTGTGATCTCAAGACCTGTGATCTCACAGCAGTCCTTAGCTACATGCCACATGGTATGTCTGTAGAAAAATGTGTGTGTGTGTGTGTGTGTGTGTGTTAGTAGGTAAAGAAATTAAAAAGTTAAAGGTATAATCATCTTCTCTAGTTACTTTTTAAAAAATTATTGGCAATACATACTGACACCTTTTTCCCCTTTCTACATGCCAGGTCCTATGGAAGTTTCCGGGGATTCAGAGAGGAATCAAAAACAACTTTGGTTTCTATTTTCATAGATTTGACAATCCAGATGGTAAAATGGACCTAGGAGATGTGTTGGTCACTCAGAAAACAGATTCCAGCTTAGCCTAAGGAAAGGGATTGGAGAAGAAGTAGATATCTATAAGAGATATTAGAAGGTAGAAACCAGTAGGTCTTGATTATGGATTCAGTATAGTAGAGGATGCACAAGGGGAGAGAAAAGAAGAAAAGTGTCAAGGATGACCTAAATACTAAGGTTTGTAACCAGGGAAGTGAACTCTAGGGAATGATGGCAATCTCCTTATCATAGAATAATAGGGAGCATTATGGATATGGAACAGAGAAGCCCATGCAAATTTGATGATAAATATGGGAATTCTATATAGGCATGCTATAGGTGCTGGTCTCACTCTCTCTCTTGCTGTCATAACCAAACGCCACAGGCTGGGTAATTTATAAATAACAGAAATGTATGTATCACAGTTCTATGGGCTGGAAAGTCCAAGGACAAACTTCTAGCAGGTTCAGTTGTACAGGGAGAGCTGCTCTCTGCTTCCAAGATGGCGCCTTGATGCTGCATTGCTTTGATACTGCATTCTCTTCAGGGAAGAGGCACTGTGTCCTCACGTGGTGCATGAGCAGAAGGGCAAGCTGACTGAATGCTGAGTGAAGCCTCTTTGATAAGGATCTTAATCCTATTTACCAGGGAGGACCCTTCATGGCCCAATTATCTCTTAAAAACCCCACCTCTTAATATTCAAGTTGGCAACACCTGAATTTTAGAGGGGACACATTCAAACCATGGCAATGCTAGATCACTTCTCCCATGAACCTTTAATTATTAACAAATAAACAATGAAAGCTTTTTACTTATCCCTCAAAATAAAAGCATTATGTGCATGTGCTTATTTGAGCATAACCTATTTCTTAGTTATCAAGGCACATTGGGAAGAAAGCATTCAAAGATATACTGCCTCTCTATAGGCTCTGAAACCTTCTTGTCACCCTGCTACAATTTCCCGCCCTTCACTTTTTCCTTCCTGGGCTACATTAGCAGGAGCATGAGAGCCTAGGGAACTTCACTCTCCCACCCTTTTCCATAGTTGAGGTTCAATCAAAGCTGGTAATGAGGAGTGAAATGACCAAGAGGTAACAGAAGGAAAGAAAAGAAAAAGGAGCAGAAATTGAACACTATGTGTTACTACTTATTTAGGATTTGCTTTTGCCTGTATTCACAAGGATTTAAAATATAATTTAAACAAAAACAAAGGTTGCTATTGTGGTACAGAGTATAATAGATTCTTATTGAACACATCAGCCTTTCTTTCTAGCCTGTTCCCTACAATATCAGTTTTATTAATATTACCTTGCTTGTGGTTATCATAAGACAAGGGTCTTAGCGATTGATGGCTTGGAGTTGTGGGAGATTTATGGAAAAGGAAATCATTTTAGGAATGTTAAGACTTCATCAGAAAAAATAAGGTTCTTTACTTCCAGATATGAGCCAGAACAATGGAGGAGAAATTCCTAGCTCCCTCAATAAAAGCGATACAACTGAGTTCAACAGGTAAACTGAGCAAATGGCGGTGAAGGGGATTAATTGATTAGCTCTAAAAATTTAATTACAGTGTAATTTATTAGCTTCTAAAAGGACTCCCCTCTAAATGAAAGGTAATAGAATATTAAACTGCCATACATTTTAATTTGAACCCCAATAATTTAAAATGTAGTCACAGGCTACGGTATTTGGAACTAATGAATGATTCTAAAAGAAGATTCAAAATTATCAACCAAAACTGAATTTACGGTTTACAACATTATTCTACAAATTATATTATTTTTTCTCCTTTAACTATCTTAGTTTATTATGCCTTTAGTATACTAGCTTTAATTTCTATCTTTATTATTTTGATCAGTATCCTCAGTAAAAACAAAAAAGTTGAGAATTCAGAATTAAATCTGAATTCTCATTTGAACAAATGTTTTAATACTTGATGCCCATGAGTGAAACTTTGTTGTTTAAAGTAGGACTACTTATTTCTACTTTTCCATGATAATTCCCGAATAATTTAGATGAGTTATCAGATTTAGAAATAAATATTACTTTTCTTAAAAAAATTTAAGTTAAGTAATAAAGCCCCTGTTCAAGTACAAGCTGAACGTGCTGCTTTAAGAGAAGTGTGTTGAAATAGGCTAAATGTTACCATTAAGAGACTCATTCTGACCCAGCGTCATTGGTTGGCCAGAACCACAGGGTGGGGGTGTGAGTCTACAGATAAGTCTCTTTTGGCCTAAACACCCATAAAAAAACATTCAATGGTCTGGAATACTAGATCCAGAAACCACAAACCAAGGGGAGTCAGTCAAAAGCCCCTTTACAAAGTTTAAATTGAGGGAAGGGCTGTGCTACCCTTTCACACTTTTCCTCAGGTTACAAGCTGACGCAAAACTGACATTTATGTTCCTCTAAAGAGCTCTTATTATCAAGTGAGCTTGGTATCAGCCAACTGACAGAAAAGCAAAATTCACCTTCTGAATTTCCCAACAGCTACCTTTCAGCACTTAATCTTTTGCATTTCCTTTGGCCCAGAAACAGATCATTCAACTAGCTGGCTTCAATATCAATACATCTATTTCTCAGGAAATAAAAGTTAAAGCTCTAAAACAATCAAAAGCCGAACACATTGTTTTCCGGAACAATGATGACTAAGCACCACTGTGGAAGCAGGATCAACCATGCCACAGTTTCAATCATTCACCCTGATTTGCAGTTTCCCAAATATATTAGAACATAGTCAAGGTTATTTTCTACAAATAAACTATTGCTGCATAGGAAAATGTAGGTTTTTAATTTTAGGTGTTTTATTTTACATTAAATGACAAAACAGAACATGACAATGTTATATGATTTTCACTTTTTCTTGGTGCTGATGAGGATATTGCCTTTCTCTTAAAATTCTAGCAGTAGAGCCAGGCCAGGCAGATAGCTTCAGTCTACATTGCCAGCCCAGTTCTGAATATGTTTCACTCAGGCTTCTGTCAAAGGACATTTTACAGTGCTTTCCATGTCACACTTTTCACTTTACCATAAGGGTCATAGAAAAGTTTTAATGGTAAATTGGTCCATATCCATAATTTCAAGGAGGAGTATATGGTCAACAGAAGAAAGACTGCATTCTTCACACCCCGCAGACACAGACAAACACATCCATATATGAACACACACAAACACATACACAATTCTTCCTAGTAACAAACCTAACATCCCCATGGAGTCAGTATAGAGAGATCACCTTTTTTTGAAACTATAAACAACAAAATAGTTCATTCCTCTTTTTGTCTTTCTCTTTCTTCTCTCTGAAAAATTAAGACCCTCTTGTTTTTTTCTCAGATCCTGCTCTTTATCTTTTTTATCACTGTACTTCTTCTGAATCTTCTATGGGTTTTTCATAGAGTCCTGCACTCACTTGAAGACTAAATGAAATATGTCTACGTACTTTGTTTTGGACACTGAGGGAAAAGAATTCAAATGCATAGTTGATATGTAATGATTTAAAGTGTTGATTGTGTCAAACATTCATATTTAAGAATAATTTAATCATTTCAAATCTTTATGATATTTAAGCTTAGATATATTTAAACATTCCTGTGACACATTTGTGATGTTAATTTTGTACCCATCATTCCGGTACCATATAGAGAAGATTCTACCCGAAGTACGGTGTGCCCTAATGCTTCTTGATAACAAAAGTACACAGATTTGTTATATTTCAAAAATAACATATATAATTCTTAAACATAAATAAGTTAATAAACATTTTAAGGTCTTGTGCATGAGGAAATCCGAATCTAAAATCAGCAAATTTTAGAGTGAAACGAGGTAAGAACTTCCACACCACAAGCTTCCAGCGATAACTATCCCATGATAAACACCAAAAAATTTAAAAACTATATTTTATAGTTATTAATTTGTATAATATTGGCTTTTGGAGATGCTTGCCTCCATTTAGTGTCTTTCTAACTTCGATTAAATATATAGTATAGGGGACCTGGCAGGGTATCACGGTGGCAGGAGGCAGGACTGGATTGCAGCTCTGGACAGAGCAGTGGGCGAGGGCTTGCACTGTGAATTTTAGCTCCAGATCAACTGCAAGAACAAACCAGCAACCCCAAGAGGACCCACAGACCCTCTGAAGGGAGCAGTCTGCTCCTGCAGGACCCGGAAGATTCCCCCCATAACTGTGAGTGCCCCAACTGCGGAAGTGGGAAAGGGAGACCTTCCTCTCCCAAACACACATCCCCACCGGAGAAGCTGAAGGTCTGTTTGCTGGAGAAGTTTCTGCCTTTACCTGGAGCTGAGTCAATTTGGTGAGCTGAGTGAAATACATGGGTAGAGGAAGCAGCAGAAAGGCCCTGGGAGCTGGCTGGGTCGCCTCGCAGGCCATTCCTGCCTGGCACCACAGGGATCCAGCGGGAGAAGAGCAGGGGGTGAAACTACACAGGGAGAAGGAAATCTCTAGCTGAACTTTGCAACAGTTTGAACGGTGTGAGAAGCCTCCTGGCCAGAACAGGATTTGGGAGGGAGCAATTCCAGTGTGCAGACTCCACAGGCGGGGGAAGAACTAAGCCTTTTTCTTTCGCGCCTGGGAGACGGATAGTCTGGGGAAGGTTTTCAAGGCTGTATCGCTATCCACCTGGAAATGGTCTGGGGGACTGTTGTGTGTGGGGGGCACAGTGGGAGCAAGACTGGCCCTTCAGTATGCATGGGAGCTGGGCAAGGCCTGTGACTGCCGGCTTTCTCCACTTCTCTGACAACCTGCATGACTCAGCAGAGGCAGCCATAATCCTCCTAGCTACACAACTCCAGTGACCTGGGAACCTCACCCCTGGCCCTCACAGCAGCTGCAGCAAGATGTGCCCAAGAAGAAACTGAGCTCAGACACACCCAGCCCTGCCCCCACCTGATGGTCCTTTCCTACCCTCCCTGGTAGCAGAAGACAAAGGACATATAATCTTAGGAGCTCTAGGGCCCCACTCACTGCCGGTTCCTGCCCATACTACCACAGCTGATGCCCTCTGGAAAGCGCCACCTCCTGGCAGGAGGCCAACCAGCACAAAAATAGTGCATTAAACCACCAAAGCTAAGAACCCTCACGGAGTCTATTGCACGCCATCCCCCACCACCCCCCACCCCCAAGCTCCAGCCACCTCCACTGGAACAGGCACTGGTGTCCATAGCTGAGAGACCCACACATGGTTCACATCACAGGACTTTGTGCAGACAACCCCTGGTACCAGCCCAGAGCCAGGCAGACTTGCTGGGTAGCTAGACCCAGAAGAGAGACAATAATCACTGCAGTTCTGCTCTCCAGAAGCCACATCCATAGGAAAAGGGGGAGAGTACTACATCAAGGGAACACCCCTGTGGGACAAAAGAATCTGAACAACAGCCTTCAACCCTAAACCTTCCCTCTGACAGAGGCTACTCAAATGAGAAGGAACCAGAAAACCAACCCTGGTAATACAAAAAACAAGGTCTTGAAATTAACCCAATCCAACAAAGACAAAGAAAAAATAATACAAAAATATGAACAAAGACTCCAAGAAGTCTGAGATTATGTTAAACAACCAAACCTAAGAATAATTGGTGTTCCTGAGGAAGAAGAGAATTCTAAAAGCTTGGAAAACATATTTGGGGGAATAATCGAGGAAAACTTTCCTGGCCTTGCTAGAGCCCTAGACATCAAAGTACAAGAAGGAAAAAGAACATCCTGGAAATTCATCGCAAAAAGATCTTCACCTAGGCACATTGTCATCAGGTTATCCAAATTAAGATGAAGGAAAGAATCTTAAGAGCTGTGAAGCAGAAGCATCAGGTAAGCTATAAAGGAAAACCTATCAGATTAACAGCAGATTTCTCAGCAGAAACCCTACAAGCTAGAAGGGATTGGGGCCCTATCTTCTGCCTCCTCAAACAAAACAATTGACAGCCAAGAATTTTGTATCCAGCAAAACTAAGCATCAGATATGAAGGAAAGATACAGTCTTTTTCAGACAAACAAATGCCGAGAGAATTCGCCATTACCAAGCCACCACTACAAGAACTGCTAAAAGGAGCTCTAAGTCTTGAAACAAATCCTGGAAACACATCAAAACAGAACCTCTTAAAAGCGTAAATCACATAGGACCTGTAAAACAAAAACACAAGTTAAAAAGCAAAAACAAAAAACCAAATAAACAAAAGTACACAGGCAACAAAGAGCACGATGAATGCAACAGTACCTCACATTTCAATACTAGCATTGAATGTAAATGGCCTAAATGCTCCACTTAAAATATACAGAATCGGGCCAGGCACGGTGGCTCACGCCTGTAATCCCAGCACTTTGGGAGGCCGAGGCGGGTGGATCACAAGGTCAGGAGATCGAGACCACGGTGAAACCCCGTCTCTACTAAAAATACAAAAAATTAGCTGGGTGCGGTGGTGGGTGCCTGTAATCCCAGCTACTCGGGAGGCTGAGGCAGGAGAATGGCATGAACCTGGGAGGCGGAGCTTACAATGAGCCGAGATTGTGCCACTGCACTCCAGCCTGGGTGACAGCGAGACTCCATCTCAAAAAATATATATATATATACAGAATCACAGAATGGATAAGAACTCACCAACCATTGGCTGCCTTCAAGAGACTCACCTAGCAAATAAGGACTCACATAAACTTAAAGTAAAGTGGTGGAAAAATGAATTTCATGCAAATGGACCCCAAAAGTGAACAGGGGTAGCTATTCTTATATCAGACAAAACAAACTTTAAAGCAACAGCAGTTAAAAGAGACAAAGAGGGACATTATATAATGCTAAAAGGCCTTGTCCAACAGGAAAATATCACAATCCTAAACATAGATGCACCTAACACTGGAGTTCTCACATTTATAAAACAATTGCTAGCAGACATAAGAAATGAGATAGACAGCAACACAATAATACTGGGAGACTTCAGTACTCCACTGACAGCACTACACAGGTCATCAAGACAGAAAGTCAACAAAGAAACAATGGATTTAAACTATACCTTGGAACAAATGGACTTACAAGATACATACAGAACATTTCATCCAACAACCACAGAAATCACATTCTATTCAACAGCACGTGGAGCTTTCTCCAAGATAGACCATAGGATAGGCCATAAAATAAGCCTCAATAATTTTAAGAAAATTGAAATTATATCAAGCACTCTCTCAGACCACAGTGGAATAAAGCTGGAAATCAAATCCAAAAGGAACCTTCAAAACCATGCAAAGACATGGAAATTAAATAACCTGTTCCTGAATGAGCATTGGGTCAAAAATGAAATCAACATGGAAATTAAAAAATTCTCTGAACTCAATGGCAATAATGACACAACATATCAAAACCTCTGGGATACAGCAAAAGCGGTGCTAAGAGGAAAGTTCATAGCCCTAAATGCCTACATCAAAAAGACTGAAAGAGCACAAACTGACACGCTAAGGTCACACCTCAAGGAACCAGAGAAGCAAGAACAAACCAAACCCAAACCCAGCAGAAGAAAGGAAATAATCAAGATTAGAGCAGCACTAAATGAAATTGAAACAAACAAAAAAGATAGATGAAACAAAAAGCTGGTTCGAGAAGATAAATGAAATCAATAGACCACTGGCAAGATTAACGAAGAAATGAAGAGAGAAAACCCAAATAACCTCACTAAGAAATGAAGCAGAGATATTACAACTGACACCACTGAAATACAAAAGGCCATTCAAGGCTACCGTGAACACTTTTATGCACATAAACTAGAAAATCTAGAAGAGACAGACAAATTCCTGGAAAAATACAACCCTCCTAGCTTAAATCAAGAAGAATTAGATACCTTGAATGGACCGGTAACAAGCAGCAAGATTGAAATGCTAATTTAAAAATTACCAACCAAAAAAATATCCAGGACCAGGTGGATTCACAGCAAAATTCTAGCAGCCATTCAACGAAGAATTGGTACCAATCATTTTGACACTATTCCACAAGATAGAGAAAGAAAGAACTCTCCCTAATTCATTCTATGTAGCTAGCATCACCCTAATACCAAAATCAGGCAAGGACATAACCAGAAAAGAAAACTACAGACTGATATCCTTGATAAACACAGATGCTAAAATCCTTAACAAAATACTAGCTAACTGAATCCAACAACATACCAAAAAGATAATTCACCATGATCAAGTGGGTTTCATGCCAGGGAGGCAGGGATGGTTTAACATATGCAAGTCAATAAATGTGATACACCTCGTAAACAGAAGTAAAAACAAAAATCACATGATCATTTCAATAGATGCAGAAAAAGCATTCAACAAAATCCAGCATCACTTTATGATTAAAACTCTCTGCAAAATCAGCATATAAGGGACAAACCATAATGTAATAAAACCCATCTATGACAAACCTACAGTCAACATAATACTGAATGAGGAAAAGTTGAAATCATTCCCTCTGAGAACTGGAACAAGACAAGGATGCCCACTCTCACCACTACTCTTCAACATAGTACTGGAAGTCCTAGCCAGAGCAATTAGATAAGAGAAAGAAATAAAGGGCATCCAAATCGGTAATGAGGAAGTCAAACTGTCACCGTTTGTTGATGATATGATTGTTCACTTTGAGAACCCTAAGGACTCCTACAGAAAGTTCCTAAAACTGATAAAAGAATTCAGCAAAGTTTCTGGGTACAAGATTAATGTACACAAATCAGTAGCTCTTCTATACACCAACAGCAACCAAGCAGACAATCAAATCAAGAACTGAACCCCTTTTATAATAGCTGCAAAAAAAAAGAAGAAGAAGAAAAGAAACTCAGGATTATACCTAACCAAGGATTCAAAAGACCTCTACAAGGAAAACTACAAAACACTGCTGAAAGAAAACATAGACAACATGAACAAATGGAAACACATCCCATGCTCATGGATGGGTAGAATCAATATTGTGAAAATGACCATACTGCCAAAAGCAATCTACAAATTCAATGCAATCCCCATCAAAATACCACCATCATTCTTCACAGAATTAGAAAACACAATTCTAAAATTCATGTGGAACCAAGAAAGAGCCCACATAGCCAAAGCAAGACTAAGCAAAAGAACAAATATGGAGGCATCACACTACCTGATTTCAAACTATAACATACTATAAGGTCATAGTTACCAAAACAGTGTGATACTGGTACAGAAATAAGAACATAGATCAATGGAACAGAATAGAGAACCCAGAAATAAACCCAAATATTTACAGCCAACTGATCTTTGACAAAGCAAACAAAAACATAAAGTGGGGAAAGGACACCCTTTTCAACAAATGATGCTGGGATAACTGGCTAGCCACATGTGGAAGAATGAAACTGGATCCTTATCTCTCACCTTATACAAAAATCAACTCACAATGGATTAAAGACTTAAACATAAGACCTGAAACTATACAAATTCTGGAAGATAACATTGGGAAAAGCCTTCTAGATATTGGCTAAGGGAAGGATTTCATGACCAAGAACCCAAAAGCAAATGCAAAAAAAAAAAAAAACCAAAGATAAATCGCTGGGACCTAATTAAACTAAAAAGCTTTTGCACAGCAAAAGGAACAGTCAGCAGAGTAAAGAGACAACCCACAGAGTAGGAGAAAATCTTCCCCACTATACATCTATACATCCGACAATCTATACAATCTATACATCTGACAAAGGACTAATATCCAGAATCTATAACGAATTCAAACAAATCAGTAAGAAAAAAGCCAACAATCCCATCAAAACGCAGGCTAAGGACATGAATAGACAATTCTCAAAAGAAGATATACAAATGGACAACAAACATATGAAAAAATGCTCAATATCACTAATGATCAGAGAAATCCAAATCAAAACCACAATGCAATATCACCTCATTCCTGCAAGAATGGCCATAATAAAAAAAAAAAAAAATCAAAAGACTGTAGATGTTGGGGTGGATGTGGTGAACAGAGAACGCTTCTACACTGCTCGTGGGAATGTAAACTCATACAGCCGCTATGGAAAACAGTGTGGAGATTCCTTCAAGAACTAAAAGTAGAACTACCATTTGATCCAGCAATCCCAGTACTAGGTATCTACCCAGAGGAAAAGAAGTCATTATTAGAAAAAGATACTTGCACACACGTTTGTAGCAGCAAAATTCACAACTGCAAAATCCTGGAACCAGCCCAAATGCCCATTAATCAACAAGTGGGTAAAGAAACTGTGGTATTCCATTTCACACAATGGAATACTACACAGCCATAAAAAGGAATGAATTAACAGCATTTGCAGTGACCTGGATGAGATTGGAGACTATTATTCTAAGTGAAGTAACTCAGGAATGGAAAACCAAACATCGTATGTTCTCACTGATAGGTGGGAGCTAAGCTATGAGGATGCAAAAGCATAAGAATGGAGCAATGGACTTTGGGGACTTGGGGGAAAGAGTGGGAGGAGGGCAAGGAACAGAAGACTACAAATATGGTGCAGTGTACACTGCACAGGTGATAGGTGCACAAAAATCTCACAAATCACCACTAAAGAACTTACTCATGTAACCAAATACCACCTTCACCCCAATAACTCATGAAAAAAATTAAATAAACAAAAAATTCAAGTTAAGAAAATAATACTATTTACAACATAAAAATAAAAGTCCAAATAATACATTAAAAAATATATATATAGTATAGGTAAAAAAGGGAAATTTTATTTCTTCAATTATAAACCTTAAATACTCAAACTTGTTTATATATTAGTTTATATATCAGTTATATATATAACTTTATATATCAGTTATACATACAACAGTTATATATATCAGTTATATATATAACAGTATATATATGTTATATATTATATAATATAATATATATAATATAACTGATATATATACATCAGTTGTATATATAATGGATGTATATATATCAGTTATATATAATATGTATTACATATAAGCACACATACAAGATATATGTTATATATATCACTATACATATATCAGTAAAAGATGTATACATATATACATACTTTTCATATGTGAAATATGAGAACAAAACGAAAATATCTGATTCATGGGTAGATTCTGTTTATCTTTAAGGGCAGGAAAAATGGGAAACCTATTAACATTTTGATATCTCCTTTGAGCATCCCGTAGGCATTTTCTTACAAAAAACATAAAATTTCTATTCAGTTAGTGCTATTCTTGGCTTAATATTTTAGTCTGTGTTGTTTTTCTTTAAACTGCAACCTATACATGCAATAGTAGCAGGTAATTCTGCAAAGAGATTGACAGTAAAAGGTGTTTCTAATTGGAAGAGGAAAGGTGGTTTCAATTTAATGAATAAACTCCATTTCTACACTCTTTACCCTTCTCAAATTTGACATCCAAAAATGAGTTTGGTTTAAGGCACACACTTGTCTTCTACTCTTTCCCTCACACCTGTTGTGGAGTAGATAAAGGTGTGAAAAATGTGAGTCCGCTGGAGTCATACAGTTCTAAAAAGTGGTTAAGGGCAATAGGTGTCAAACAGAGCTGTGATTGTATTAAAAATATATATATGACTGCTTTAACTCTGTCATATATCTCTCTTGTTCATATATTCTGTGTAGCATTTGATTCTGTGGAGAAGACAATACATTTCAATTACTTAGTGTGTTGATAGAAAATTCTTGTTGGGGGGGAATCTACACTAGAGAGTGTCTAGTGAATTTAGTCTGACAATTTAAATAATATTAAAACTAATCATTAATGCAATGCCAAAACTACTAAAAACTATGCTGGTCTCTTGAAATAATGCTTATTTTGAAAGAACCTTTAAAATGATCTACAAAGTAATGTAAGTAAACTTATTAAAATGTTCACAATGTCACCCAGTTTTATTTTATTTTGTTTTATTCTATTTGGGGGAGGATGAACTATATGGTGAAGAATAACCCAGTTTGATTACTATTTTCTGATAAAACTCAACAAAGCTTTAGAAGAAAATTATATATATTCCCAGACTCAAATCTAATTCTGATATCAAGGTTATATATTTTTGCAAGAGGAGTGAAGAGAAAAACAAACAGATGTTGGAACATTGAAGATCTGCCTTCCCTAGCAGACTGCGAATTTCCTTTTGAGCTATACTAATTTATTTGCATCTGCTGGAGAGGTGCAGGAATTATCTGACCACTGTTTATCTAGAAAAAGACCACAGTAGTGTTGCTATATGGCATGAAACTGTTTCACATTTAGTTAACTGTTTAGAATCGGTCTGCTGAACTGAATCCTCACATACAGAGTTATAATTTTCACATTTTGTTTTATTTTTCCAAACTGGTGTGTAATGTTAAGAAGGAAAGGAAGGTTGTTGGAGGGAAAAACTTATGGAGGAGTGTGGAGGTAAGAAAGTACTTGGCACATCTGAGAACAAAAGGACCAGTGTGTCTAAGCAAGGATCTCCTAAGTTGAGTACAGTGGTAAGCAGGACAATCTATTGGAATGCAGGAAGAAACAGAGTATGTATTCATGTTTATATTTTATTTATAAATGAGTCAATGAACTTGATGATACTTAATATAGAGATGAAGTTGAGTGTCTTCCTGAGTCACCTGTCATTTGTGGTTATAATTTATAGGTTGACATGAGTACATGTCAGTTATACATCATGTGCAGTCTCAACGGTGTCCTGAGGGAGGAAAGAACACAGTCTCCTGTGTGCAAAAGTGTCATCATCCACTGTCTTTCAAGTAACTGCAAAGCATTGTGTCAGTAAATATGCTTGTGTAAGCAGAGCTACACATTATATTGTCTGCTTTTAACTAATGCGACCCTCATAAAATGGACACATGGCCTAAGATTATTCCTCCAAGGAAGCTACAGATAGACCATCTTGCCTAGAATCCTTCCTTTGCTGCGTATGAGATGTAGTACTTGAATGCTTGAACAGTGTGCATTTCTGAGTTTCTGTTTCCTCCTGCCTAAAATCAAACATTGGCATATTTCTCAAGGATTGTGGTGGAGATTAGACGGTGATATGATTTGTCTGTGTCCTCACTCAATTCTCATCTTGAATTATAATAATCCCCATGTGTCAAGGGCAGGGCCAGGTGGAGATAATTGAATCATAGGGGTGATTCCCCCATACTTTTATTGTCATAGTGAATAAGTTTCATGAGATCTGATAGTTTTATAAATGGGAGCTGCCCTGCACAAGCTCTCTTGCCTGCAGCCAGGTAAGACGTGTCTTGCTTCCCCTTCGCTTTCCAACATGATTGTGAGGGCTCCCTATCCATGTGGAACTGTGAGTCCATTAAATCTCTTTCCTTTATAAATTACCCAGTCCTGGGTATGTCCATATTAGCAGCGTGAGAACAGACTAATATAGATGGGCTAGCATATGTTAGCCTCTGAGAACAGTACATCTTAGAACAGTACATAGTACATGCTATGGTCAGTTGCTATCACCTCTACTACTATTATATTTACTAGTGAATATAGGAATCAGCAAAAGAGGAATGACAGAGCCCAAACTGCCTTTACTCTGAGCACAAAGTTTTCATCAAGTATTGTATTAATCAGGGTTCTCAGAGAAACAGAGGAAGTAGGTTACACACACAAACACACGCCCCCCCACACACATTCATACAAATCACTTACATAAAGACAGAGATTTTAAGAAATTGGCTCACATGTTGGTGGAGCCTGGCAAGTCTGAAATCCACAGGGCAGACTGGAGACCCAGGGAAAATTTGAGCCTGCATTGACATGTTTGAAGACAGTCTAGAAGAATTCCTTTTTTCTGGAGCTCCTCAGTCTTGTTTCTTAAGGTGTTGAGCTGATTGTATGAAGCCCACTCACACTAGGGAGAGTATTCTATTTCACTCAAAGTCTACTAGTTAATTTAAATGTGAATCACGTGTATAAAACGTACTCTTGCAGCAACATCTACCCTGGTGTTTGGCCAAACATCCGGACACCATCGTCTAGCCAAGATGACACATAAAAATAACCATCACAGGCATATTACACGTCAAAAACCATAAGAAGCTAATCAGGACTAATCTATGCAGTCATGTGTTCATTTGTTCTTCATTCATTTGTAAAAACAGAAAATGGTCTGTCAAGCTCCTTCTGTAACGTGGTATCTCATTCTAGGTTCTGAGGACACAACATCCAACAAAATAGATTAGTTCCTGGATTGTG
The DNA here is from genome assembly GCF_028878055.3 of Symphalangus syndactylus. NCBI lineage: Eukaryota > Metazoa > Chordata > Mammalia > Primates > Hylobatidae > Symphalangus > Symphalangus syndactylus. The sequence goes on along the minus strand of NC_072436.2, from coordinate 19,971,582 downwards.
GAGGTTATGTTCTGGTGGTGGTAGATAAACGAGAAGCAAATAAATAATTGGCTGAAGTGGGAGAATTGCTTGAGCCTGGGAGTTCAAGGCCAGCCTGGGCAACATAGTGAGACCCCACCTCTAAGGAAGAAAATAATTTATTTACTTATTTTTACTTTTATTTTAAATTCAGGGGTACATGTGCAGAATGTAAAGGTTACATGGGTAAACATGTTATGGGGGTTTGTTGTACTTATTATTTCATCACCCAGGCACCAACCCTAGTACTTACTCATTAGTTATTTTTCTTGATCCTCCCTCTCCACCTACCCTCCACCCTCTGATAGGCCCTAGTGTGTGTTGTTCCCCTCTATATGTCCATGTGTTCTCGTCATTTAGCTCCAACTGATAAGTGAGAACATGTGCTATCTGGTTTTCTGTTCCTGCCTTAATTTGCTAAGGATAATGGCCTCTAGCTCATCCATGTCCCTGCAAAAAACATGATCTCATTCTTTTCTATGGCTGCCTAGTATTCCATGGTGTATATGTACCACATTTTCTTTATCCAGTCTATCATCGAATGGACATTTAGGTTGATTCCATGCCTTTGTTACTGTGAATACTGCTGCAGTGAATATGTGTGTCCATGTGTCTTTATAATAGAATGATTTATATTTCTTTGAGTACATACCCAGTAATGAGATTGCTGGGTCGAATAGTGCTTCTGACTTTAAGTCTTTGAGGAATCACCACACTGTCTTCCGCAATGGTTGAACTAATTTACACTCCCACCAGCAGTGTAAAAGCATTCCTTTTTCTCTACAACCTCACCACCATCTGTTATTTTTTGATTTTTTAATAGTCATTCTGATTGGCATTAGATGGTATCTCATTATGGTTTTGATTTGCATTTCTCTAATAATCAGTGATGTTGAGCTTTTTTTTTTTTTTTTTTTTTTTTTTTTAGATGGAGTCTCGCTCTTGTTGCCCATTGTGGAGTACAGTGGTGCAATCTTGGCTCACTGCAACCTCCGCCTCCCAGGTTCAAGTGATTCTCCTGCCTCAGCCTACTGAGTAGCTGACATTACAGGCACCTGCCACCACACCCGGTTAATTTTTGTACTTTTAGTAGAAACGGGGTTTCGCCATGTTGGCCAGGCTGGTTTCGAACTCCTGACCTCAGGTGATCTGCCCACCTCAGCCTCCCAAAATGCTGGGATTATTGGCGTGAGCCAGCACACCCAGCCGAGCTTTTTTTTCATGTGCTTTTTGGCCACACGTATGTCTTCTTTTGAAAACGGTCTGTTCCTGTCCTTTGCCTGCTTTTTAATGGAGTTGTTTGTTTGTTTCTTGTAAATTTGTTTAAGTTCCTTATAAATTCTGGATATTAGACCTCTGTCAGATGCATAGTTTGCAAAAATTTTTTCCCATTCTGTAGGTTGTCTGTTTACTCTGTTGATATTTTCTTTTGCTGTGCAGAAGCTCTTTAATTAGATCTCATTTGTCATTTTTGCTTGAAAAATAAAATTTAATTGGCATACACAAATGTGCATACATCAAGGTAGTTGTAGTGATGTGCAGAGTAAAGAGAATAGGAATTCCAAGGGTAGGAAGGTATGTGCTATCAATAGAAGCTTTGAGAGCAGAGACCTAAAGGATATGGGGGAATTATTCATGCAGATAGTACAGAGAAGAGCATTCCAAGCAGAGAGAAGAATATGAAATAAATGTTCTTGATATGTCCAAAGATGTGCAAGGAGGTCAGTGTGGCTGGAGTTGAGCCTGCTGGGAAGAGATGGATACTCAATACAAAGGAGAGTGAAGTAAGGTCATGTACAAACTTGTAGGCCATTGCATGGTGGTAGTGGTGATAAGGATTACAGAATTTTGAGCAGAGGAGACACATAATCTGATTTACCTTATAAAAGTGAAATACTCTGAGTATTGTGTGACCAACAGATTCTGTAGGGACAGCAGAGAGACTAACAGCAGGCTATTGCATTAATACATGTGAGGTGATGGTGACTTGGACTAAAGTGACAGTAGTGATGGTAAAGGACATTGCTCAGATTTCAGACATATAGACACATGGCTCAAGATGATTCCTACGAAGGATCCACAGATAGACTGTCCTGCACAAGTCGATGGTGCATTCTCAAGTCTGAAGACAGTATGGAGGCAGAATTCCTTCTTTATGGGGGTCCTCAGTCTTTTTTCTTGAGGCTTTCAACTGATTGGATGAAGCCCACTCACACTGGGGAGAGCAGTCTACTTTACTCAAAGTCTACTAATTTAAATATCACATCTTTACAAAGGTACTATCACAGCAACACCTACCCTGGTGTTTGAGCAAACATCTGGACGCCATAATCTAGCCACATTGATACATAACACACATAAGATGTTTTGAAGTAACAGTCAAAAAGATTTATGAAGGGATAGGATATGGTTTATGAAACTAAAAAGAAGTCAAGGATCTCTCTATGGCTCTTAGACTGAACAAAGGGAAGATTAAAGTTGCTAATTACAGATAGGTCAACAAATGAGGAAGAAGTCATGGAGGTCAGAAATATGGAATTTTGTCTGGAGCTGTTAACAATGAGATGCCTGACAGACATAGACATGGAGGTGCTGAGTCAATATTTTTCTAGAATAATCTAGAGACCAGTGGAGAGGACCAGTCTTGAGATGTAACTGTGTACATTGACATTCAGGTGGAAAGTCATAAGCATGGATGAGATCAACTAAGATAAAAGTGCAGATTCAATTTCTTATTGGGTGCTGGTATATTCTGTCATTTAGAGAGGTCTGAGAGAAGAGACAGAACTAGAAAAGTAGACAAGACATCAGAAAGTGAGTTTGGAAGAAACTGAAAGAATGGTTTTCCAGGAAGTTCAGGTGAAGAAAACATGTCAATGAGGAGAAAATGGCCAGCCATTTCAAGGGCCGCTGGGTGGTCAATACCATGTGGACTAAGAATTGGTCAATGGATTTAGAAACATGAGGTTCATTGGTGACCTTGGCAAGTGCAACTTCAGTGGCGCAGTGGTCAAGCTAGAGGAGGGACTAAAGAGAGTGTGTACAGAAAACTCCTTGGAGGAGCTTCGCAGTAAAGAAGAGTAGAGATACTGGTCTATACGGGAGTCCAGGGATGTTTTTGTTTTGGTTATCAAAGAGCAGATATTACAGAATGTGTACATGCTTATGGAAATAATTCAGCAGAAATGGAGGGAGAACATCAATCTAGAAAGAGGACAAACAATTCCTTGAGGTATGACTTGATAAGGGGAGAAGGGATGGGAACAGAAGGAGTTGCACTTGAATAGGAGCACTGAGTCCAGAGCAGTGAGTCCTTTTCTTATTAGCAGGATGGAGGCAGAGCATCTGTGCACAAATGCAAATAACTTGTTAGAAATGGCAGCAGACACCATCACCTGGGTCCCATTAAAAACATTGTTTGTTAGCTAGAAGGAGGATACCAAATGTTCCCAACACAAAGAAATCATAAATGTTTGAGATAATGTATATACTAACTACCCTATCTGATCATAATACATTCTATGTATCAAAATATTACTAGGTACCCCACAAACATGTATTACTGTTGTGTGTTGATTTAAGATAACAAAACAAAATATATAAAATTACATTATTTCTATTCTAGCTAATACTAATGTATTGATCAGAACAAAAAAGGATATGTGTGTGTGTGTATGTGTGTGTGTTGTTAATACTAAAGGTATAAACCTTTAAAGTATGTATATTTTATTCAGATATTTAAATTTTTTTATTTTGTGTGTATTTATTAGTGTACTTATGAATAAATATACAGATAGGCTTATATTTTAAATAAGTGAAATTGTATTAAGGAATAATTTCAAAATGTATTATTGATAGGGGTTTGTTATCATAGGAATTTTGAGACTACAACTGTGGAATGTAAATTGTGTGGGGGTTGGATGGGTGTGTGGGGGGGGTATTAAAAGTTAACAATTAAAAGTTAGAAATCTTATTTTTAAAAGTTAAGAAACTCTTTTAAGACTGGCAAGGAGTTTGTGTATTATCTTATTGGCGTAAGGAGATATCAGAGAGTTTGAGAACTAGCATGATAAGATCACATTTGAGTTTTGAAAAGTTTATTTCATAGAGAAAAATTATGAGGCTTCTTTGATATTAGTAACAGAGGAGGGAATGCAGAGGAGAGAGGAAAAAGAGAGAGCAAGAGAGAGAATGGTGAGGAGGAGGACATGAATTTAGGAAATATTAATAACAGTAATATTTGGGGAGAAAAAAACAGATGACAAAAATTCAGAAGGCATTGGCAGTATTTATTAAGATAAGCAAAATGGAATAAGAAAAATTTGGCAGGAAGAGGTGGAAGATGTAAATTATTCATTTTTTTTTGTATATATTCCTTTCAAAATTCCTGTGGCCAACCCCAGTTGGTATACTCAGCAGGCAGCGTTTGAAGTGAATATCTGAAACTCAGAAGAGGATTCTAGTATAAAAATGTTAGAGTCATTAGTTTAACCTGAGAAATCGCATTCAGCCCTAATTCTGAAGCTGTCCTTCCTGTCCATGTTATTATACTTTACTACATATTCATATCCATAAATAATAATGGTTATTTTTGATTTTTAAATAATTTGCATGAATGGCACCAATAGGTATGCTTCCTTTGACAAGATGTGTTTACGTTCAATATCATGCTGATACATATTGATCTGGTTCAGAGATTGGCAAACTGTAGCCCAGAGGCCAAAATTTAACCCACCATTAGTTTTTGTACAGATTTCAGGCCCAGAAAGTATTTTTAAATTTTAACATTTGCAATCAATTTGATGATAAGAAATGCTTTGAACCCCAACTTAACAAAATTGTATCCCCAAAAGGAAATCTTATTCTCATTAGTAGACCTGTCTTATAAACAAATAAACAAGAAAACAAACTAAAAACCAAAAATCTTTCAATTTTTATGATTATATTTCGAATTTTACTCACCTCAAATTTGTGGAAATTTGCTTTTTCTCTTGTTAAATAAGTATTTACATAATATCCTCAACTCACATCTTTTTTTTCAACTCACATCTTGACCAAAAATCCCCAAAGAGTAAACCTGATCTAGTTAATTTATCAATTTTGGTGACTGATGTTTTTCCACATTGTAAGTACACTATAATTTATCTATTGATTACTTAATGAATGAGTTGTTTTCTATTTATGCTATTAAAAATTTCTTATTTGAACCCCGTATAACTTAGAAACAAGTCTAGTTTTCAAAATCTAATTTTAGATTTATTATTCTATCCAGAATGTCATACACAGACAGTTACTGACTTATGATGGGTCTACTTACCATTTTTCAGCTCTACAATAATGCAAAAGTGATACACATTCAGTAGAAACTACACTTCAGAATTTGAATTTTGTTCTTTTCTCAGGCTAGCAATATATGGTACAATACTCTCGTGATGCAGGGCAGCAGCAATGAGCCTCAGCAGCCAGGCAGCCGTGCAATCACGAGGGTAAGCAACCAATACTGCACAGTGTGGTGTATTCAATAAGTTACACGAGATACTCAATACTTTATTATAAAATAGGCTTTGGGGTAGATAATTTTGCCCAGTTGTAGGCTAATTTAAGTATTCTGAGAATGTTTAAGGTAGACTAGGCTAAGCTACGATGTTTGGTAGGTTGGATGTATGAAATGTATTTTGGGGCTGGGGCGGGGCTCACGCCTGTAATCCCAGCACTTTGGGAGGCTGAGACAGGCGGATCACTTGAGGTCAGGAGTTCAAGATCAGCCTGGCCAAAATGGTGAAACCACAAGTCTACTAAAAATACAAAAATTAGCCAGGTGTGGTGGCAGGCGCCTGTAATCCCAGCTACTCGGGAGGCTGTGACAGGAATTGCTTGAACCTGGAAGGCAGAGGTTGCAGTGAGCCGGGATCACACCACCGCACTGCAGCCTGGGTGACAGAGTGAGACTCTGTCTCAAACAAAAGAAAAAAAGAATTGCATTTTTGACTTAACATTTTCAACTTTTGATGGGTTTATTGAGATATAACTCTATCATAAGGCAAGAAACATCTAGAGTTGAAATTATATATTATGTAGCCTTCTCAGACTGACTTCTTTCATTTAGCAATACGTATTTAAGATTTCTCCATGTGTCTTGGTGGCTTGATAGCTCATTTCTTTTTATTAATGAATAATATTCCATTGTGTGGATGTACCCCAGTTTGTTTATTCACTCACCTGTTAAAGAGCATCGTGGTTATTTCCAGTTAGCAATAATTATAAATAAAGCTGCTATAAATATCTATGTGCAGGTTTTTGTGTGAACATACGTTTTCAACTAATCTGTGTAAACACCAAGGAGCCTGATTGCTGAATCATAAGGTAAGAGTGTATTTAGCTTTGGATTCAAACTGTCCGTTATGGTTTAGATATGGTTTGCTTGGCCCCACTATGTTTCATGTTGAAATTTGGTCCCCAGTGTTAAAGTAGGGCCTGGTGTGTAGTTGAGTTGGGAAGGGTGCAGATCCCTCATGAATGGCTTGGTGCCATTCTTCATTTGTGTAGGAGTGAATTCTTACTCTCAGTCACTGTGAGAACTGGTTGTTGAAAACGCCTTCTACCACCTCCTTTCTCTCTCTTGTTTTATCTCTCACCATGTGGTCTCTACACACCAGCTACCCTTTGCCTTCTGCCATGAATGGAAGCTTCCGGATGCTTAAAAGCAGATTCCTGGCACCATGCTTCTAGTACAGCCTGCAAAACTGTGAGCCAAACGAACCTCTTTTTTTAATAAATTACCCAGCCTCAGGTATTTCTTTATAGCAACACAAAAATTGACTGAGACACTGTCAAACTTTTTGTTAAAGTGGCTGTACCATTTTGCATTCCCACCAGTCAAGAATGAGCACTCTGATGCTCTACATTATTGCAACTTGATTTTATTTATTCTAGTAGGTGTATAGTGGTATTTCATTGTTGTTTTAATTGGTAATTCTGTAATGACATATGTTGAGCAAATTTTTTTATTAATAGGCTCTGTTTTTTAGGGCAAGGATCATAAATTTATTAACTGGTGTAATTTTAATTTCTCATGGAATAATTTTTCCTTAGCCAGGACCAGACAGACAGCAAGTTTAGGTGTCCCAATATGCACTGGTGGATGAATTTTGCGTGTTTTCATTTCCTAAGGATTAAATTCTTTCCAGATATTTGGCTTATGTGGGAATCTCAGAATCAACTCTGTCCAGTGGGTCCAAAGCCACACTTTCTTCCTCGAGGTGGGCTATAGACCTCCAGTGAGCCCCTAGGATGCTGTAGTGTTGACACATGTGACCCCATTTTTGGTTTGGTGCTCTGCTTAGTTTTTGGAATTGGGCTTTGCCATTCTTTCTCTCATAACTAGGTATCTGTTCAATAAAGTATTATTGATATGTGGCCTTACTCTTTATGTGGTAGAAACTGAATTTCTTTTTCAAAAGTACCTAGAATATAATTGTTCTAAAAGAAAATCAATGAGACGTGTGTTTTATTACTCCAGGACCAGGTAACAAACAAGTAGGAACACCCTCTATGCTCTGGAGCCTATGAAATAATTCAAATTATCAAATCCACAGGAAGCCCTGGAAACCTAGCTAACCTGGCCCCATGTGCCATACTAAGCTGACCCCTACTGCTCCATGAATAGAAAGAAAAATGTTAAAAATGTTAAAAAAATCTAAGTTACCATCCTCAGAAATCAGAAAAGAGAAGAGCAAACTGGAAAAAACACAAGCAGAAGAATGTAATATAATTGAGATAATTTCTTTTAAATTTTAAGACAGAAAAGCAAGAGAGAAAATTAATAAAATGAAAAGTTAAATTTTCAAAAAGATTAATAAAATTCTATTCAGAGTGGTAAGAAAGTAGAAGAGAAGGAACACAAATTTAAATATCAAGAATAAAAGATGGGATTGTACTATAGTCTTGTAATTCAAAACGACACAGAAGGGAATAATAAAAGTATACCACAGATGACTTAATGTTTATACATTTTACAACTCAGCTGGGCACAGTGGCTCATACCTGTAATCCCAGCATTTTGGGAGGCTGAGAAGGAAGGATTCCTTGAGGCTAGGAATTCGTGGCCAGACTGGGCAACATAGAAAGACACTGTCTTTACAAAAGATTTAAAATATTAGCCAGGCATGGTGGCATGAACCTGTAGTCCTCACTTGGCAGGCTGAGGCAGGAGGATCACTTGAGCCCAGGAGTAGAGGCCACAGTGAGCTATAATGGCACAATTGCACTCCAACCTGGGTGAAACAGAAAATCCCTGTCTCTTAAAAAAATTAATTTAAAAATAAAAATAGATTTTTAATGTATAAATTTGACACATGAAATGGACCAACATAAAATAGTCATTGAAAAAATACTGACTTGACCCATGTTGAGGCCCTGGCTACAGGACAGTTAATTTTTCTTCTTGAGTAGCTGAGTAAATCCACACCCTAACCATTTCCCTTACTGGGCACTAACACTCTTGGCTACTGTGCACCTGTTTTTTATTACTCCAGGGCCAGGTAACAAACAACTAGAAACACCCTCTATGCTCTGGAGCCTATGAAATAATTCAAATTATCCAATCCACAGGAAGCCCAGGAAACCTAGCTAACTTGGCGTTATGTACCATACTAAGCTGACCCCTACTGTTCTGGCTCACTGTTACCCTGTCCCTGGGAGCAATTCCTTTTGTGGCCCGCCTGGCAGCCTTCTGTCACTTGGAGCCATAAGTAACAAAGAGCTATACCTTTCATCTAACATGCCTAGTGTCATTGTGTTGTGTCCTACCATCCAAAGGATCCTACAATCTTATAAAACAATCAATCCTTAAAGAAAACATTAGCTACTGAAACTCATTTAAAAATAAATTATCCAAAGAATAATATTATAGCTATTAAATAAATTAAATCCATAGTTAAAATCCTTCAAAACCAAAACAAAAAACCTCCAGATCCTAGATGATTTCACTAGCAAATTCTACCAAACATTTAAGGAAGAAATAACTCAAATACTACACAATATCTTCTAGTAAATGGGATAGGAGGGAGCAGTTCCCAGCTCATTTTATGAGGCTACCATTACTTTGATGCCAAAACTAGACAAAAGCATTAAAAGACAGAAAGCCCATACACCAGTATCACTTATGAATCTAGATGGAATAATCCTCCATAAAATGTCACAAATTGAAGTCAACATTTAAAAAACATATAATATATATAATATATGCATGCTATCAAGTGAGACTTATCTCAGGAATCCAAGGATGGTTCAACCTTCAAAAATCAGTATAATTCACCATATTAGCAGAATAAAAGAAAAAAAAACATCTCAACAGATGTGAAAAATAGAAATAGCATTTGACGGCTTAAGATTTACTTAGCATAAGAACTCTCAGCAGGCTAGGAATATTAGAGGACTTCCTAAACATGATACAGGGCATACATAGGAATTAAACAAAATAAGCTAACATTGTATTTAATTATGAAAGCATGTGTGTATTCCTTCTAAGATCGTGGACAAGGAAAGCATGTGCCCCCTTTCTACTTCTAGTCATCATTATATTGGAACTCCTAGCCAACGAAGTAACACAAGAAAATGAAATAAAAGAAATATAGGCTAGGTGCAGTGGCTCATGCCTATAATCCTAGCACTTTGGGAGGCCGAGGTGGGCAGACTGCCTGAGCTCAGGAGTTCAAGACCAGCCTGGGCAATGTGGTGAAATCCCATCTCTACTAAACATGCAAAAATCAGCCAGGCACAGTGGCTCATGTCTGTAATCCCAGCTACTCAGGAGGCTGAGGCACCAGAATCACTTGAACCTGGGAGGTGGAGCTTGCAGGGAGCCAAGATTGTGCCACTGCACTCCAGCCTGGAAGACAGAGTGAGACTCTGTCTCAAAAAAAAAAAGTGTATATATATACATATATAGGAAATGAAGAAATAAAACTATTTGCAACTAATATCATTTACACAAAAAAGTCCCAAGGATTCTATAGATACTTGTCAAATTAATAAGTAACTTTTGCAGTGCCACAAAGTTGCAGTGGGTATACAAAAGCAATTATATTTTTATATACTGGCAAGAAACATTTCAAAATTGAAAATTTTTAAAAAGTACCTTTTACAATAACAATTAAAAAAATGACTTGGGAAACATAAATCTAACAAATATGTACAGAAGCAGTATGCTGAAAACTCTAAAGCAATGAAAGACATCAAAGACCCAAATAAATGGAAATATATGCCATTCTCTTAAATTAAATAAATTTACATGGAATGGAAATATATACCATATTTTTAAATTAGAGGACTCATTATTGTTTAAAAAATCAACTCTCCTCCAAATGATATATATATTCTGTTACATATAGATTCAAAATTTCAACATTATTTTTGTAGATTTTAGTTAATCTTATTCTCAAATTTCTATGAAAAGTTAAGAAAATAGAAAAGCCAAAGCAATTTTGAAAAAGAGCAAAGTTGGAAGATTCATAATATCTTATTTCAGTGCTTTCTATAATGGTACATTAATCAAGACAATGTCACATTTTTGAAAAATAGACATATGGATCAATGAAACAGAACAAAATTCATAAACAAACGAGTACAAATGTATTGTTTTTGACAAAATTGTAAATCCAGTTCAATGCATAAAGTATAGTACATTTAACAAATGATGTTGGAATAACAACAAATGCTGCTGGGACATCATATGCACTGAAATGAACCTTAGCCCACACCTCACCCTTAAACAAAATGTAACTCATAATGGCTCATTATAATAACAATATAAACAAATGCTGTTGGGACATCATTAGCCCACACCTCACCCTTAAACAAAAATTAACTCATAATGGTTCATTGACCCAAGTGCAACCCTAAAAGTATACAACTTTCTCAAGAAAATACAGGAAAAATTCCTTTGTGAACTTTGGCCAGGCAAAATGTTTCTTATAGTATACCAAAAGCATATTCTATTAAATGGAAAAAAACGGTAAAATGGGTATCAAAATTAAAAATGTCTCCTATCTGAATAAAACTAAAAGTGAAAAAAAAGCACAAGCCGCTGATTGGTAGAAAATATTTGTAAATCATACATCCTTCAAGTCTTTGTGTTTAGAACACACATAGAGATGTCACAGAGAATATATATAAACTCAATAATAAAAAAACAGACAATCCAATTAAAAAGTGAGCAAAATCTTTAAACAAACACTTCAAAGAAGGTATATGGACTGCAAATAAGCACCTGAAAAGATGACTAACAGAATTAGTCATTAGGAAATGCAAATTAAGCCACAATGAGATACTACTACTACACATTAGAATCGCAAGAAACAAAAATAAACAAACATGAATGCCTGGCAATACCAAGTGTGTGAGTATGCAGAGGAACTGGGACTCGGTTGCATTGCTGGTGGGGTTGCAAAATCATGCAGTAACTTTAAAAAAAACAGTTTGACTGTTTCTTATAAAAGTAATTATATACTTACCACATGAATTGGCAAACCTGTTCCTAAATATTTATTCAAGAGAAGTGAAAATTTATCATCATATTAAAACATGGACAATGAATAGTGTTAGTGGCTTGACTAAAATCACCATGAACTGGAAACAACTAAAATGTCCTTCAACCTGGGAATGGATACATGAACTGTAGTGCATCCATACAATGGAATATTACTCAGTAATGAAAAACATGAACTATTGATGCATGCAATGACATGGATGAGTCTCAAATGCATACAGTATGTAGTCTTAGAGGTCAATGCACTATATGATTATATTTAAATGGCATTCTGGAAATCGATCAGTGGCTGCAAGGGTTTGAGGTTGAGGAAAGGGATGAACTGCAAAGGGACTAGGTTAGAGACATTTTTGAGATCATGAAAATGTGTTTATTTTGTGGTGACAGTTAAATACTTTTTAATTTTTGTCAAATTTTTATAACTATCAAAATAGTAAATTTTACTGTATACAAATTTAAAAATAAGATAAAGCCATGCTTCATTACTACCACTTCATACTGTCAGTATCCCATTCCCATTGAAAATGAATATTTGCTCCATGTGTACCTGGATTTTGTAGGTATCCTTTCCATCTTCCTGTGGAGCATTAAACGTTGCTCATTGGATGAGTCAAGAATTAGAGTGATGATCTGGTTTGCAATTGTTCTTTTTATGTCCTAAATAGACTAATTTTATATTCCTCAAGTCCTTTCCTAAGATGGATGGTTCCAGTAAATCTCTCACTCCTTCGTCCCATTTCCAGTAACACGAACAACCTGCGTTTTCCTACATCCACCCCACCCTAAGGCAAAGACAACCTCCTACGGGGACCAGCTTCTTGGTGGGAATAGGATGTTTCCACCTCCCATTGTATATTGACACTTGCTATGTTTCTTGCCATAAATCACTTGATGACATCACATTGTTGCTATAAATCCATGAACAAATAAGCTATCCTTCCATTAGGGAACATAAAATGGTCCATTTTCAGACTCAGTCTGCATACTGTTTATGGGTTGCTTGCTGCTTTCAGGGTTTTTACAAGAGAACATCCACTGTTTCTTTCTGGCCCTACTCCAGAGAGCTACGTTAATATTGCCCATTTTCCAAGATATTTGGTGGGAACACGGCATAACGGAGCCACATTTTCCATCAGGGACCTGCACCACATTTTCGTCTCTATTTCCCAGACAAACTAAACCCACTGTTTTATGAGCTTCTTCAAAGGCACTGCACAGTAGCTCACTTTATTGAATATGGATACTACTTCCACTCAGAAAAGGAATCCTAAGATAACAGGACCTAGAGCTTACAAATTCTAGAGCACAGTAATTATTAACTTCAGATATTAAGTTTAGGATCTGACCCTGAATTATTTAACTTCCCTAGAGGAAGTTAGGCAATGGGCTAATCTATGTCATTGGAATTGAAAATGCCATGATCTCAAACATATTATCTGCTTACACAGGGGATGAAAATGGAATCTACAAGCATCAAGCATCAAGTGGGGAATAAATTCTTATGTCATCCATTCTTTCATTTTTTTTTATTTGAGATGGAAAATGATGCTCTAGTCTCAGCAACCTCAACATTCAGCTCTATAATTTTCTTTATGTTTTTAAGGTCAGGAGTTTGGTTAAGGATTTTAACCTAGGAGTAAGTTGGAGTGACAATAACTCAAATAACTCAAAGAATTGAGAATTTGAATTGCTCAAAGAAGAAATACATATATGTATTTATAGATATATATTTGGATGTATAGATAGAACTACATATATGTATTTATAGATACATAGTATATGTATATTTTTATTTATAGAAACAAAAATCTACATATAATATTTTAACTTTTTACTTATTAACTCTTTCAGTTATTATTGCTAGATTATCCAGGTCAATGTTTAGTTTTTATTATGGTTTGGTTTGTTTTCTTTTCTTGTTGTCCAAATTAAATTATTTAGGTATGCTCACACCTGTAATCCCAGCGCTTTCGGAGGCCGAGACGAGTGGATCACGAGGTCAGGAGATTGAGACCATCCTGGCTAACACGTTGAAACCTCGTCTCTACTAAAAATACAAAAAAATTAGCTGAGTGTGGTGGTAGGTGCCTACAGTTCCAGCTACTCAGGAGGCTGCGGCAGGAGAATGGCATGAACCTGAGAGGCAGAGCTGGCCGTGCGCTGAGATCACGCCACTGCACTCCAGCCTGGGCGACAGAGCGAGACTCCGTCTCAAAAAAAAAAAAAAAAAAAAAAAAAAATTAGTTCAGTATGACAGATTTTGGATACTTGTCTAATTATTTCTGTGGTTCTTAGTTTCCACTTTTATTTAGCAAAAAGCAATTATAGTAATACTAAATAAACTATGCTAAATTCATTATGGTATGATAAGTAGGATTGTAAGTGTGTTGCATATGTTTTCTCATTTTAAAGACAACAATTCTCTGAGGTATGGATTATCATTATTATTCTTATTTTGTAGATTAGGAAAATGAACAACAGAAAATTGGGCGACTATCTAATGTTGCTCAACTTGTAAGAGGAGGGTCATGATTTCAAATGCATGTCTGACTTTAGGAAGCTTCCTTTCCTCCCCTCCCCTCCCCTCCCCTCCCCTCCCCTCTCCTCCCCTCCCCTCCCCTCCCCTCTCCTCCCCTCCCCTCCCCTCTCCTCTTCTCTCCTTTCCTTTCCTTCTTTTTTTTTTTTGAGATGGAGTTTTGCTCTTGTTGCCCAGGCTGGTGTGCAGTGGCGTAATCTCAGCTCACTGCAACCTCCGCCTCCCAGGTTCAAGAGATTCACCTGGCTCAGCCTTCTGAGTAGCTGGGATTACAAGCGTGCCGCCACCACGCCTGGCTAATTTTTGTATTTTTAGTAGCGATGGGGTTTCACCACGTTGTCCAGGCTTGTCTCGAACACATGACCTCTGGTTATCCACCTGCCTCAGCCTCCCGAAGTGCTGGGATTACAGACTTGAGCCACTGTGCCCGGCTAGGAGCAATATTTTCAAAACAGTCCAATACTGACCCCATTTTACTAATAATTTAAACAAAAAGAATGGTAAATTATTTACCCAATATTTATTGGGAAAATAAATACTGTGTTTGAAAGAAAAAGAGTGATATGCAACTTTACTTTGGATAAAGTTTTGTTGATGTTGTTTTTAAATGAGAATCAATATTGTAAGATATCATGCTTATGAGTTCGTAAGGCAAATCACAGAGTGCAAGATACATGCACTGATTTACTGGTGAGTCTTGAATGGTTTGATATTTGGTGGAAATTTCATCTGCCACTAAAATGACAATTAAATTATTTAGGTTTCAAAAGTATAATACCACAATCCTGTAAAAATATCACCTTGGACAAATTAGGGAGCTAGGGATAATTAGGTAAAGGTTTTTTGTTAACTGCCACCTTGATTACTGCTCTTCGGGTATTTCAGGAATTTCTGAGTTGCAACTATTTGCGAAGCTATTGGTTTTTGTTATAGAGTAATTAACTTAGTGGGCAGCTCCAGAAGTGGGGTAGGGAGTTAGCTTCTGACTAACAGAGGGAACTTATGCACACTAACTGCAGTGAAAGATGGTCATCCTAACTTCTCAAAACCAATAGAGAAGCTAAGTACATGTGCCAAATTAGAACAGTAGCTGTGAAAGTTGAGTTTATCCCAAGACTGAAAGAAACGAAACAAGTGATTAATGAATGTGCTATTAGGGCAACCAAAAATGTCAGGCACAAAAAGATCAAGAATAACTGTCAGGTTCTAGAGGCCCAGAGTTTCCAAGTCTCCGAGGGGTAAAGGCAATGATTAAATATTATTTCAATACTATAAAATAAAAAGCTCAAAAGGAATAAAGAAAACATATCCAGCTTAAATGGTTTCCTTCACATTTGTAAGGCTAGATCCAATATCAAATAACCTCCAAGGATATAGCAAATGACTTGAAATTTCATTATGCGGGATCAGAGGAGCATTTGGAGTCTATATACACAGAGGAGGATAAGAAGCAGTGACTTTAAGAATGAAGAGTCTTCCTACTTCTAGAGAGAGTGGAACTCTAATGCTTTAGGATAAAAGTTTGAGTATCTCTGTGCACCATCTAGATCTTTAAGATTTATACATATATACATACAACATAAATCACATAGATAATCTGATAAAAGCTATTGATCATCTCCCCAGAAAAAGTGTCCACCTATATACTCAAATATTTTTCATAATTCTGTTCCACGGATTTGAGATGTTCAAGAAATCCTTTGCATGAAGAACCCTTACAATAAGGCAATTTAGAATCTGCATTTGTCTACTTGCTTTCTTGCAAATTATGCTACTGTACCTTAAATCATTTTGTGCTTTTGTTGAATTTATCTATTTATGGTAGTAAAACTGCCTTTTACATCTACAAGGCCATTGTGGACTGTAAGAAGTAAAATCTGGGCAATACATAGTACAATTAAAAGTGTAGTCTTCATTGTCAGTTACAAGTTTAAATAGATCTGCCTCATCTTCTAACTCTGGAAATGTGAGCAATTTAGTTAAATTTTTAATTTTCAGTGTTCTCATTTATCAAAGGAGGATTACGTCTTTCATGGATCTTAGTTAGGTTTAAATAAGATATATTTGACACCTAGTTACTTCTCTGGTACACATAGGTACTCAAATAAATGTAGGTAGTTACTATTAGTCCAAACTTTATGTTTGTGGTGTGTGTGCATGTGTGTGTACTCCCATATGCTGAGAGTACTCTTCTCCCTCATGAGCATATTAAAAAGTATATAAAATTTCATGAAATGCAATCCCTTTGTGACTTTGCACAGAAGAAACTAAGACATTTTACTGCCCTTTAGGTGGTGATGTGGGGTCGGGGTTGAGATGGGGGAGTTCCCCCATTCCAAAGAATTGAAGTAGAAATATTTGGTTTGTTCCACATACATACCCCACCACCACCACTACCACCACCACCACCAACAACAACAAAGAAAAACACGCACACACACACACACTCAAAACTAAAACACATGGAAGAACCCTAGATAATTAAAGGACATTCCAAAGATCAGAAAATTGGCAAGGTGGCCCAGATTTGCAGGTAGAAATAGGTTGTTCCTACAGTAAAATTTAAAGTAAATGTGTGCAAGAGAAACTTCTGAAAATCCCATTTAAAATTGCCTTAATTTTTATTTCAAATAGTCCAGTAAACTAACACTAATGAAAAGATTCACATAGAAGTGTAGCAAACTGAGGGCACTCAGCTGTGATGCTGGGAGCAAAGAGATTGGAGATGAGCAGACTTAATGGTGAAGACGAAGAAGGGGGATCCCTGGTAGGCACAGTGATAGCCAGCTGATAGCACAGCCAGCTGATAGCACAGCCAGCTGATGATGGCCATCCATTCCTGGGGCCCCTGTCCCACAATTTCCCATTCAAATTGACACAGAAAAAGTCATAACCATGGTTCTCTTGTATACTTTCCATGTGGATAGAATTCTAAAATCCTACCATGGCAAGGACGCCATTGACGTTTTTATTCAAGGGAGAAATACTCTACAATGTTTGATTTTATGTACCTCTAAGTAGGTAGGTTCCTGGAGCGGCAGAAGAATTGTCCTATACCTCACTTTAAATTAAGATTTAATTGTGACAGATGACAAGGGTCACGTGTCTGTCCTTAAAGGTGTCTGTCCACCTTTAAGATTTAATTCAGTGCCTTGGGTGTGCTGTTTTTCAATATTTGTGGACAAAAGTGATTGCCCTCAGTACTGGAGAAAGCAGAATGGCTACACAGTAGTTCATCAAATAGCTGTCAGCCTAAATATGCCCCAAAGAGTGTTTTCTTACTGAGGCTTCATTTTGGCCTAAATCTTGTTCCAAGACCCCAGTCTTTTGACAGAAAAGCCTTATATGCCAAGTATCAGCAAGGAAACATAATTATTACTAAAATGGAAGCAGGTACTATTAAATCTTTTCATTTCAATTTAGAAATATAAGATGAAGGGTTTAATATTAACTCAAACAGTCAGTTTCAACTAGATCACTGTGTTTTACAGCTAATAGCATTAAGACATCACTAATACAGCTTCTCAAGAAACAAGTGCGGTATTATAGTTAGTCCAAGTAGACATATTCTACAACGATTTGATTATATTTATATGTTTTCTTGCAAACTCCAGTGATATTTTTCAAAATTTTTAGGTGTCAACATATGGTTTCAATTTCTCTGAAATATATAGCATAGCTTGTTCTCAGAGAAAATGCTGCCAAACAGGACTTGTAAATGTATCTTGAGGTGAAACTTAACATCTCGTCTTTTCCTATAAGGCTCCTTGGCTAATGCCTGCATAACCGCCGCAGATGGAAAATCACATCATTACCCAAACGAAGTTTTCTCAACCGAAAAGGGAAACAGGTTTCCCTTTCTTATACACACTGACCGATACTCTAACAGAATTTTTTTAGTATTAAAATTATGCACACTAACTTAAGAATTTTGACTATAAAAATATAGACATTTCGCTTAAATACTTGCCTTTGTGATAAATTTCATAACAATTCAGACTAAAGGAATCAAGCTACCAAAATCAACAGAATCATATATTTTCAGTAGAAAAAAATTGTTAAATCTTTCTTGGCATGCTGTAGCTCCAAAAACAGAAAAGAAAAAAAAAGGTTTTGTTTGATTTCTGTATTGCCAGAACTGATTATGCTGTATTTCCTGGTGTACTGAATATTTTTACTGAATTATTTATCTTTATGGTACATTTCAAATTCACTATTTGTACATTTACTTAATACACATTTAAATGTTTTCTGTGTATCTTTAGCGTGTGCGTGGGTATGCACATATACATACATAATATGTTTATATCTGTTTTTATAAAAATAAAACTCTGTAATGTAAATTTAAAAATTCAATTTCATAACTGCATGTTTTGTCTGTATTATAACCCCAATCCAAATAGTGGATGAATTTAGTTTTATACCCACTAACATGTTGTAGACATTTTCTCAAATAATAAATTATCAGGGAACATGAAGTTTGTTTGTTTCATAGGTTTTGTATAGCTTAAGCCCCAGTATAATATGTGCATACCCATTATTGATAAAGATGAAACATGGTCCATATAGGGAAAATATTTCTCTTTTTTTGAATTTATGGAAAGAATGTAATATTAATGAGAAAAAGAGATATTTTTATCTATGAGGTTGTCCCGTAAGTTCCAATGATTATCTTGAAGTCATAAACAATCCAGCAGTCCATTAAACCGTATCCCTAAATTTTTCAAGATTTTCATGGTTGGCCACCTTCACACTATTATTATTTTGTCTCATACCAATGATGGTTATAAAATATGTATATAGAAACAGACTAAATAGAACTAGACAATGCTATGCTCCAGTGAGAACAGAGCTCACTCAGTGCAGTTCCCTTACTGATACTAGGAACGAATTGCAAGACCAAAACTCCGGTTACTTTTATTCGGTTAGTTCTTTCATCTGATTATAAAAGTAACAGAGATTATATATAGAAAAAATTAAAAAGCATAAACCAAAAAATGACATTAAAACATATATGTCAGTACATCAAAATGTGCAACTATTAATATATGTGTTCCTGTCCTCTTTTAAGCAAACTACACCCATAACCTACATATTATTGTTAAAGTATACAGAGGTATCAGTAACATTTTTCCATGCCAATAAATACATTTCAGGGTTTGTTTGCTTGCTTGTTTGTTGCAGTATCATGTCTAATTAATTACTGGTATGTTTCTGGAACACACTAAGTTGTATTTACAAAAACTTGGAGTTTCAGTTTATTTCTGACTTTATAGTTATTATTTTTAAAAACTTACAATAAAAAGATTAGTATAGAATGTTTACTGTGTGTCCAATACAGTGCTTAGTGCCCTGCTTGCATGATGTGGCTTAGACACACTACACCTTGGAGCCAAATACAGGTCACTGCCAATTTTTGTAAAGCCACACCCAATTTGTTTACACATTTGTCTATGGTTGCTTTCAAGTTACAATGGCAGAGTTGAGTAGTTGCAAAAGAAAGACCATATGGCTCACAAAACCTAAAATGTTTCCTCTCTGGCTCTTCACAGAAAATGTGCGTTCACCTCTGATATTACTCCAATAGGACTTGCAGTGATGATGGAAATATTCTATATCCACTCTTTCTCATATGGGAGCCACTATCTATATGTGACTATTGAGCACTTAAAATGTGGCTGGTGTGACTGCAGACCTGAATTTCTAACCTTATTTGGTTTTGATTGATTTAAATTTAAATTTAAACACCCTATGTGTCCTGTGGCTACTCTAATGGATGTCACAAATATGGAGGTTCTAGTCTGTCAAATTCCAAAGCCCATACTCTTAATGATGTTTTGTATGAGAATTTCCGGAAGGCTAAAGATTTAGTTGATCAAGATTTAGTAGCTACAACTTTTGTAGTTGTCATTATTTTTGCACTAAATTTCAGTGAATTTAGCATTATATAGCAAGTATCAAAACTGTTCTTATTTTAACAATTAAAGTTATTAACAATAAAAGCTACTTAAAATAATCACATGAAAGGCTCAAAAGGAATAATAACTTTTTTCCCTGAACAAAATCAGAGTTATATTTTGCAACACTCAGATATATTGTTACATATGTTGCTACTAGTATCTGTTATTCTCATTTATTTAATAGAATAACTATTCATAGAAAACAGACAATTTCTGGGTTGCTCCCAGAATAAGAAACCAGAGAAATATGAAAAGTTTTTCAATCATCATTAGCATTAAATAAAAGAGATTATTTTACCAAAAAAGCTGTTGTTTTCTTAGATTCAGTTATTAATAAGACAAAAAGGTGGCTTTTTTCTCCTAGATTCAGGTACTAACATGACTTGTTAGGAGAAGCTGAGAGGAGGTAGATTAATAGTTATTTTCTCCCATCAGCAACCAGGGCTACATTATAATTTTTATGATTCTGGGCACTTTGTCTCAAACATGCCCTTCTTCCATTAAACAAGAAAAGGAAGGAAGGAATGAGGTAGGGAGGGAGGGAAGGAAGGAAGGGAAAGAAAGAAGAAAGAAAGAAAAAAAGAAAGAAGGAAGGAAAGAAAGAAAAGGAAGGAAGGAAGAGTGGGAGGGAATTAGTTCATTCTTACTGCTAATAAAAACATACCTGAGACTGGGTAATTTATAAAGAAAAAGAGGTTTAATGGATTCACAGTTCCACATGGCTGTGGAGGCCTCACAATCATGATGGAAGGCAAAGGAGGAACAAAGGCATGTCTTACATGGTGGCTGGCAAGGGAGCTTGTGCAGGGGAACTCTCATTTACAAAACCATCAGATCTCGTGAGACTTATTGACTACCACAAGAACAGCATGGGGGAAACTGCCCCCATGATTCAATTATCTCCACCTGGCCCTGCCCTTGACACATGGAGATTATTACAATTCAGGGTGAGATTTGGGTGGAGACACAGCCAAACCATATCAGGGAGTAAGGAGGAAGGAAGAAAAGAAGAGAGGGAGAGATGGAGGGATGAAGAGAGGAAGGAAGGAAGGAAGGAAGGAAGGAAAGGAAAGAGGAAGGAGGAAAGGAAGTAAAGGAGGGAGGAAGGAAGAAAAAAGAAGGATGGGGGATGGGAGAAAGGAAGAAGATGGAGGGAAGAAGAAAGGAAGGAAGAGAGGGTGGAAGGAAGGAAGAGAGGGTGGAAGGAGGGAAGAAGGTGGAGGGAGGGAGGAAGGGAGGGAGGGAGCAAGGAAGGAAGGAGGGAGGGAGGGAAGGAAGGGGAGGGAGGGAGGAAAGGAAACGGAGGGAGGAAGGAAGAAGGAAGGAAGAAGGAAGGAAGGAAGAAGGAAGGAAGGAAGGAAAGGAAGTTTGGTGGAATCTTTCAATGATTAAGACACAGCTACCATGTTCAGGAGAGGCTGTGTGATGCAGTGGGTAGCCCCAGGCACTGAAGCCAGGCTACTCTGGTTTGAATTCTCGTTGTCTCACTTCACAGCCATGCCTTGAGCATATTACCACTCCTTGTGGAGCCTGTGATTTCATTTGTGAAATAGGCATTATAGTCCCTAGTCCCAAATGGTTTTTGCTGAGGCATAAACGAGTTATAAAAGACAGCTCTTTGAAAAGTGCCTGGTACATACATAGTAAGCACTGCCTAAGTGTTAGCTCTTATTGTTAGGAATACACCTTCTGCAGATAGAAGGATGGTTGCAACACAAGCCTGGCCTCTGAGGAGCTCACCTCCAATTCAAGGATCTCGTCCATCTTAGGCTGACTTCAACTGATAGTCGTGGCTGATTGGGTTGATTGTTGGAAATTCTGAGGTTGTTATTCAAGTTCAGAGAAAAAGAGTGTCCTCAGAACAGAAAAGGAATGTGGTCACATGTATTTGATGAGGTGCAGGAAAAGCTACCCCAAAATATGGCATCTTGGTATTTGAGAAAACAGCAGAAGCAGGAAGGCCACTCTCAGCTTACTTCCACCTTTCTCCCCAAAACAGGCCAAAAAACCTAGGAAGATGTCCATCTGGCCTTCTTCCTTCTCCTGTTGTTACCAGCAGTGAGTCTGTACAGGTCTGCAGCAACCTCAGCTCTTGCCACCTCAGAGGAAGGAATTCAACCAAGGGGCATAAGGCAGAGTGAGAGACCAAGGCAAATTTTAGAATAACAGTGAAAGTTTATTAAAAATTTAGAACAGGAATGAAATAAGTAAAGTAGATGAGGGCCAAGTGGGCAACTTGAAGGATCAACTGCATGGTTTGACCTTTGCCTTGGGGTCTTATATGCTGCTATGCTTCCAGGGTTGCATTACTTCTCCCCTGATTCTTCCCTTGGGGTGGGCTGTCCACATGTACAGTGGCCGGCCAGCACTTGGGAGGGCCCACAGGCACAGTGTGTTTACTGAAATTGTGCACATGCTCACTTGAGGCATTTTTCTCTTACCAGTCATGTGCTCTTAGAAGAAGGTCATATACCAGTTAAACTCTACCATTTTGCCTCTTAGTGCACATGCCTGAGCCCACTTGCTCAACTCCTGAGATCTTTTCAGGAAGATGTTGACCATCAATTTCAGCTGTTTCTGTCTATTTGGAGACTGCCTTTTCCTGGTGCTGGCTGCGACCAATTATTATTCTAGAGAGACAATTTAACAATAGCCTGACCATCACCTGAGGGTCGCCTGACATTCCTGGTGGGGAAGGGGCCTTTTCTACCCTGCTCATATCTGACAAGCTACCTACTGTAATACCCTAAAAACCCTCATGTGTTAGATGCCCTGATCTCTACTTCCACAGAAGAAATGTCACACAGAGATGCCAAGAAGGATGGGAATAGTCAGGACTTGCTAAGCTCCCCAAAGTTTGTTTTCATTAGCGTACACCCTTTTATCCTCCAATCATACTTCTGCATAACTGTCCATAAAAGTACAATTTTTCCTTATGTCTTTGAGTCTTCATTTATGAAACCTCCCATGTGAAATAAAATTTCTATGACATAAATTTGTGTGATTTTTTCTTGTCAGCCTGTTTTTTGTTACGGGGTCTCAGCTGTGAACCTTGTGATGAGTGAGGAAAAGATATGACTTTTTCTCCCCTGCATATCCTGCTTTATCTCTAGTCTAATAAGATGAAGGAAAAACAAAATTAACCTTTTAGTGTGTTATTTTTACAAGCTAATGATTTCCCTTAAAACATAGGTGCATGGCCTACTGTGATTTGATACTCTCATTCATACAGTTTACCTTTTTTTGAGTTATCTGCAGGGAGTGAGCATTCAAACAACTATTTATTGCATTTTTTGGCATATTTTCTTGTCAGCCAGGACACTGGGTTCTTGAATTGCAAAAAACAAACAAACAAACACAACAATAACAAACATCAATATTGTAAAGAGGATGTGAAAGAACAATAATTGATACTGGCGATTGCCGTCTGCAATCACCACTGATTTTTTTGGAAGAAGGATCAGCTTTTGTTAGACTCATTCATTTCTTACTTGGCTTTCTAAAATTCTGATTTTTTTCTTGGAAAAATACTTTGCCTTATAATGATATCAAAGCCTGTTTCTATTTGGCTCAGTCTGCCACGAGAAAATGAAGGCAAACAAATGCTTTATAAATGAAGAATGACCAAAATAGCCTAATACATCAGTGTAACCAGTAATAAATGTTGTCTCTGGATAGCCATTTACAAAATTACTGACAATGCAACTCTTGATCAGAAAAACAAATATATAAGGCACAATTCTTTCAACTTCAGTTCATCATACATAAATCTGTGGAGTTACCTGGCCTTGAACATATGCACATATGTGTACATCTTTATCAATCTGCATACACATCTCTGTATTTTATTTCTATATAGGTAAACATCTGCTGGAACTATATCATTCTGAGTTTACTTGAATTATAGCAAAGATTTAGACATTTGTTTTTCCTTTTCCATTTAAAAAACATTAAAAATGGGAAATTCTTACCACAAAATTGATATTTACATAAATGGATTTTCTTCATACATAAAGAAACAGTCACAAAGAAATCACTTGATCTTAAAATGTATTCTTTAACTGCAATAGCTACCCTCCACATCCGGATTTACATTTTGTAACTAATTCATTAGCATTTCTTTTCCCAGGTTGGCAAAATAACAGTAACATCTCAGTATTCACTTTACTCATAAGATATAAACATATACTAGAACTAGACTATAATTTGATTTTTATTAAATTCATTCTAATAAGTGAAGAGTTATTTTGACGAAAACACGTTACATAAATTTTTAGAGAGAGTTAATTGGATATGGGCTTTAGAGCATTAATTAACAGAAAATAGTTATTAAATGCACATATCTTGTTCAAAATACCAGAACCAAGGTGTAGAAACAATTCAACAGATTGTCATACAAATCAGTTTCATTTTAAAGTGTTTTCATCACCTTTCCTCTGATTTTCTAGTTTATAAGTATTGGAAGAAAAGCCTGTGGGAGAGGGAGAATGTGTGTAATTTCAATCTTAAGTCAGGTACTATTAACATTCAAGTGTATTTTTTAAGTAATTTACTCATTTTTGATTTTATGTATCAATATTACACTGCATATTCTTTCCCATGCTCCTTTTATTTTCTGAACTCTATAATACAAGAACTTTCTTTTGTCATCAAAACAAACTAACAAATGAAAACTAACTTTGTAAACAGTACTGGAATGGCTATATATATAAGTTCCATTGGCCTATAGTTGGAGTCAGCCAATTTTTTTTCTGTAAATGACCAGACAGTAAATATGTTCTGCTTTGTAAGCCATATGGTCTCTTTAAAACTACTGAGCTTTGCTATTACAGGGCAAAAGCAGCCACTCACTCTACATAAACAAATAGATGTGGCTGTGTTCCAATTAAACTTATTCGTGGATACCGAGTTTTGAATTTCATATAATACTCACATGTCACAAAATATAATTTTTTATTTTCGTGTTTCTTCCAACCATTTAGAAATGTAAAAACCATTCTTAACTTATAAGCTGTACAAAAATTAGGAGGCTGGCTGCATTTGCGTGACCTGCTATATTGGATGGCTTTGGACTGCAGCTTCTTTGACTTGTAACATCTCCAAGTCTCTCCTAAACTGATCCCCAAGGGTTAGGCTTGGGTTGCTTTGGTTTGCCCATTTTGTTTCCACATCAGACCTTATTTTATTCAAGAAGGGTGTCACCAGTTAAACATTTTACTTTTAAGGAAAGCATGTAATGAACTGAGAGATGTTGCTACAGGGATTTCTAAAAATTAATTGTAAAGTTGTCATCTCCCAGAGTCTAAAATCAATATGATTTATGAATATTTGCCTGAGATAGTTTGCTTTCTAAAAATCAGTAATTATAATTTGTTATTGTTCTTGCAGATGATTACTCTCAAAACAATGATAGATAATAAAGTATAAGATATTCTACTTCTTGTATAGGGTATTTCGCAAACTTAGCAAAAAGAAAACCAGCTGGGCATGGTGGCTCACGCCTGTAATCTCAGCACTTTGGGAGGCTGAGGCGGGTGAATCACCTGAGGTCAGGAGTTCAAGACCAGCCCGGTCAACATGGTGAGACCTAGTATCTACAAAAATACAAAAATTAGCCAGGCATGATGGTGAGTGCCTGTAATCCCAGCTACTCAGGAAGCTGATATGTGGGAGGATTGCTTGAACCCAGGAGGCAGAGGTTGCAGTGAGCTGAGATCGTGCCATTGCACTCCAGCCTGGGAGACAGAACAAGACTCCATCTCAAAAAAAAAGAAAACCTATAGACTACTGTGAAGAAAACCAACAAAAGCACCATTAGCATAGCTTTTATTTCAAAACGCAAGGCCTGGGAAAGCTGCAAAGGAGCATTCTAACTTGGACAAAAAGATTGGAATTGTAACAGTCTGTTTTCACGCTGCTGAAAAAGACATACCTGAGACTGAGCAAGTTACAAAACAAAGGGGTTTAATTGAACTCAGACTTCCAAGTGGCTACAGAGGCCTCACAACCATGGCAAAAGGCAAGGAGGAGCAAGTCACATCTTACATGGATAGTGGCAGGTAAAGAGAGAGCGTGTGCAGACAAACTCCCGTTTTAAAGCAGTTAGATGTCATGAGACTTATTCACTATCACGAGAACAGCACAGGAAAGACCTGCCTCCATGATTCAATCATCTCCCACCAGGTCCCTCCCACAATACATGGGAATTGTGGGAACTACAAGATGAGCTTTGGGTGGGGACACAGAGCCAAACCATATCATTCTGCCCCGGCCCCTCCCAAACCTCCTATCTTCACATTTCAAAACCAATCATGCCTTCTCAACAGTTCCCCAAAGTCTTAACTCATTTCAGCATTAACTCAAAAGTCCACAGTCAAAGTGTCATCTGAGACAAGGTAAGTCTCTTCTGCCTATGAGCCTGTAAAATCAAAAGCAAGCTAGTTACTTCCTAGATACAGTGGGAGTTACAGGTGTTTGGTAAATACAGCCATTCCACATGGGAGAAACTGGCCAAAACAAAGGGGCTACAGGCCCTATGCAAGTCCAAAATCCAGCAGGGCAGTCAAATCTTAAAGCTCCAGATGGTCTCCTTTGACCCCATGTATCACATCAAGGTCACACTGATGCAAGTAGTGTGCTCCCATGGCCTTGGGCAGCTCTGCCCCTGTGCCTTTGCAGCATATAGCCCCCTTCCTGGCTGCTTTCATTGGCTGGCATTGAGTGTCTGAGGCTTTTCCAGGCACATGGTGCAAACTGTTGGTGGATCTACTGTTCTGGGGTCTAGAGAATAGTGACGCTCTTCTCACAGCTCCACTAGGTAGTGCTCCAGTAGGGACTCTGGGTGGGGACTCTGACCCCACATTTCCCTTCTGCACTGCCCTAGCAGAGGTTCTTCAAGAGCAACCCACCCCTGCAGCAAACATGTGCTTGGGCATCTAGGCATTTTCATACATCCTCTGAAACCTAGGCAGAGGTTCCCAAACCTCAATTCTTGACTTCTGTTCACCTGCAGGCTCAACACTACGTGGAAGCTGCCAAGGCTTGAGGCTTGCACCTTTTGAAGCCACGGCTGAAGCTCTACATTGGCCCCTTTCAGCCATAGCTAAAGTGGCTGGAACACAGAGCACCAAGTCCCTAGGCTGCACACAGCATGAGGACCCTGGGCCCGGCCCACAAAACCATTTTTCCGTTAGCCTCCCAGCCTGTGATGGAAGGGGCTGCTGTGAAGACCACTGACATGCCCTGGAGACATTTTCCTCATTGTCTTGGGGATTAACATTCAGCACCTCATTAATTATGCAAATTTCTGCAGCCAGCTTGAATTTCTCCTCAGAAGATGGGTTTTTCTTTTCTATTACATTGTCAGGCTGCAAATTTTCCAAACTTTTATGCTCTGCTTCTCTTATTATAATAAATGGCTTTAACAGCACTCAACTCACCTCTTGAATGCTTTGCTGCTTAGAAATTTCTTCCTCCAGACACCCTAAATCATCTCTCTCAAGTTCAAAGTTCCACAAATCTCTAGGGAAAGGGTGAAATGCTGCCAGTCTCTTTGTTAAAACATAACATGAGCCACCTTTGCTCCAGTTCCCAGCAAGTTCCTCATCTTCATCTGAGACCACCTCAGCCTGGACCTTATTGTCCATATTGCTATCAGGCTTTTGGTCAAAGCTATTCAGCAGGTCTCTAGGAAGTTCCAAACTTTCCTACATTTTCCTGTCTGTTTCTGAGCCCTCCAAACAGTTCCAACTTCTGCCTATTTCCCAGTTCCAAAGTCATTTCCACATTTTCGGGTATCTTTTCAGCAGCACCCCACTCCTGGTACCAATTTACTGTAATAGTCCATTTTCATGCTGCTGATAAAGACATACCTGAGATTCAGCAATTTACAAAAGAAAGAGGTTTAATTGGACTCACAGTTCCACATGGCTGCAGAGGCCTCACAATTATGGCAGACGGCAAGGAGGAACAAGTCACATCTTACATGGATGGTGGCAGGTAAAAAAAAAGCTTGTGCAGGCAAACTCCCATTTTAAAGCCATTAGATGTCATGAGACTTATTCACTACCATGAGAACAGCACAGGAAAGACCTGCCTCCATGATTCAATCATCTCCCACTAGGTCCTTCCTACAATACATGGGAATTATAGGAACTATAAGATAAGATTTGGGTGGGGACACAGAGCCAAACCATATCAGGAATCTTTTATTGGGCTTCAGCAGGTGGTTTCTTTCAGCAACTAGTTTCTAGAATAGTCGGTCAAGGATGTTTCTTAGAAGAGGGAGAAAGTATTCCTGTGCATTAGTATCTAGTGTGGGAGCAATTTAGATTTTATCAGCAAGGCAAGGAAGAAGAGCTGGAGGCTAAGGCCAAGTGCAAGAGGGGTCAGGGAGGGTTCTTGTGGGACACACGAGGGTCATTGTGAGAAATGCTCAGTCACACTATGTCCTAGTAATTTATTATGCAGTATTCATGTTAGAAACCTTTATAATAAAGCCATTTAATAGTACTGTATCTTTTTTTGTCCCATTATCACTGTTACCACTGGCAAATCCATACAGCTCTGTAGCAACGTCAACTCTTGCTTCCTCAGAATAAAGAATTCAACTGAGGGGCATAAGGCAGAGGAGAGACTGAGGCAAGTTTTAGAACAGGAGTGAAAGTTTATTAAAAAGCTTTAGAGCAGGAATGAAAGGAGGTAAAGTACACTTGGAAGAGGGCCACATGGGTGACTTGAGAGATCAAGAGCACCGTTTGACATTTGACTGGGTTTTACACATTTGCATATTCCCAGGGTCCTGTGTCCATGATTCTTCCCTTGGTGTGGGCTGTCTGCATGTGCAGTGGCCTGCCAGCACCTGGGAGGGGAGCATGCAGTGTGTTTACTGGAATTGTACGCATGCTCACTTGAGGCATTCTTCCCTTACTGGTCGAATGTCCCTAGAAGGTCATATACCAGTTAAACTTCACCATTTTGCCTCTTAATCTCATGCTTGAGCCCACTGGCCCAACTCCTGAGATCTTCCCTGGAAGCTACTGATCACCAGCTTTGATTTTTCTATCTACTGGGAGATTGCTTTTCCCTGGATCTGGCTGCAACAAATTAGTACTTTAGAGAGACAGTTAACAACCACCTGACCATCACCTGATGGCACCTGACATTCCTGGTATGTGTGTGGTGTGGGAGCCCTCTCCTGCTCTGTTAATGTCTGACTAGCTACCTACTGTAACATCTGTAACATCACTATAGCATAAACATAATTATTGTTCTTACTTAAATACTATATAAAAAGTTAATCTATTGATAATATATGACAGGTTAATGGAATTAATTCAGATGCAACTGATCAGATCCATAATGCAGAAATATGTCATTACATATTATCAAATCCTGCTAAGAATGTGGAATATTCAATCAACTATTTTTCCCAAAGCAATTAAATAACAATAAAAGCCTTCCTAAAATGCATGATGGCCTTGGGACAGAAACATTACCCTGTGTTAGACTTATAACAATATCATTAACTAGGTATCAAATTTCTTGAGTATAGAGATAGGAAAACTGAAACTTTGAGATTTTAAGTAACTTAGATGACATAATCAATAGAATGAAAAACTTGAACTTGGGCCAATCTTGAACCCTATTATATTTTTAACTATTAAGGTCAGAGGGTTAAGTCTTGATTGTTCACCACAGTGATTTAAAACTACTTGAAGATTAATGGGGCTTAGGACATGCTACTCCAAAATATGGCACCTTGACATTTGAGAAAACAACAGAAACAGGAAGGCCATCTCACCTTCCCCTTGCCACTCTCCACTGAAGCAGGTCATAAGAGCCTCATTCCAAGGGTACTCTCTCTACACCTGAATGAAGGAAATTTCTCTCTTAAGACATAGAGACACAGAGAAGAATCTGAATAAAAAGGCCTTACTAAATCTCTCCCTACCACCCCCAGTTTATTACAATTAGATCATGTCATTTTCTCCTCCAATCATATTTCACTCTTCATCAAACCTAAGCATAAAAATACTTATACAAGTTTATCTATTTTGGGGAGATCTTAATTTCCTTATGAAGTTTCCCACATCATTAAAAAATAGATAAAATTTCTTCTATTAAATAAATATGTATGCTTTTCTTTTGTTAAACTGTCTTTTGTTGTAGAGGTCTCAACCATAAACCTTGTAATAGGTAAGAAGAAGATTTTTTTTTATCCTCTACAAGATCATGTTTGTAAAATTCATGTTCTATAAAAATGTCATTTTCCAGCAAAATAATTGACATATATGTAAACAATAGTAACAAATTCACAATATGTTTAAAGATGTCTTTAGTAATTTTATTATTTTTTTATGTGTCCCCCCACTACATAAAACCACTTTCCCCAAATGTAACATTCGACATTATGGAATGATCTGTCCTTGAGAGAAGATTCAAAGGGAGAACCTGCAGTCACTGTTCTTTTTCCCTCCAGGATTAAGAGCCAAACTCTTAACATTTCCTTTTGGTTTGCTAAGAAGAAGGGGGGGAAAAAAAAACTACCCATGAGAGTACATTGAGACAACACAATTTGCATATCTTAACAGCCTCCCATGGTGCCCTGCAAGCAAAGAACAGTTGAAGGATATTGAGTTCCTTTTACACAGCATAACCAGCGGAAATTACTACTGATGTTAATTTGAAACAGAATGAGATAGCCAACTGAAGTGCCTTGAGGAAGTATACAAAGAGGGCCTTCTCTTGTTCACAAGGTGCTGACAGTGTGGGTGAGAGTCCATCCTGTGCAGCTGATGTAAGGAATGGCACATCCTTAAATCTCAACACCTGGGCAGAGCTTGGGAGATTTTGAAAGAAAACTAGACAGACGGTTTCTCATAATGACACTGCAAAAACCCCCAAAGCCATCTGCAGCTGGCTCACTTAGGAACCAAGTTTAAAAAAAAAAAAATCTTTTTTTAGAAAGGCTCATTTATCAATGCCAACAAAGTTAAGCCGCTTAATAAATCCTAAGTTCCCATTTTGGGTAGATATATTTTTACATTATCACTATTTCTGAGAACTCTGAAGTTATTGGCTGTTGTACATAATGATAGGGTGGATCAACCTGTTTTAATCCCAAGTACAGTCTGAAAAGGGAGAAACACCAGTTGAAATGTAAACCAGTTGACCATTCCTTACAGAATTTCATTTTCTATTTGTTTTCACTATTAAAAATATCATCTCCCTTCAATCCACATGAAATTCAAAATGGAATACATTGGGAATATTGCAGACAAGCATCTAAGATATACTACCCTTCTGTGACCACAACTCCACCATCAATCTGCTTGTCTCCCCAAATAATCAGATTCTGTGTATTCATTAAACTGGCGATCAGTGTCTCAAAGATGCTTCGATTAAAATACTGGCTTAAAGAAACAGCAAAATGTTCTTCCTAAGTAATGAGAGGCATACTGGGGAGGCAGTACAGGAAAGAAAACTTATTACTTTAGAGCCAAATCAATTTTTTCTAACTTATGACATATAGCCTCTTAACACATAGGATGTCATGAGGTTAAACAGAATGAACATGATATAATGGCATTGTGTAAGTGTACAATGCAAAGCTATTCATTATAAAATAATTTGTTATACTATAGGTTCAGATACACTCTCTTGGGAGCCACCTAGAAATCTTTTTAGAACAAAGTGAGATAGGAATAAATAATGAATAGAAAATACTTCCCTCTGGTTGTATCATGAATTCCTAGCCTACATAATTTATGTACATTGGAAGACTACATTTTTTTTAAAAAAAAGAGAACAAAAATAAAAACCTCTGAGTCTCACCCGAGAAGCACTTATCATTTTTTAAGGTTCAGTGATATGCTTGTGGCATGAGTAGTCAATCATACACAAAAAAGCATCTCTAACTATTACAGAACATGTGTTACCAGAAAAGGGTCCTGATCCAGACCCCAAGAGAAGTTTCTCCAATCTTGAGCAAGCAAGAATTTGGGCCGAGTCCATAGAGTCAAGTGAAAGCAAGTTTATTAAGAAAGTAAAGAAATAAAAGGATGGCTACTCCACAGACAGAGCAGTGGCATGAGCTGCGTGACTGAGTATAGCGTGGTTATTTCTTCATTATATGCTAAACAAGGGGTGGGTTATTCGTGAGTTTTCTGAGAAAGGGGTGTGGAGTTCCAGGAGCTGAGGACTCCTCTCCTTTTTAGATTATATACGGTAACTTCTGGACGTTGCCATGGCATTTGTAAACTGTCATGATGCTGGCAGGAGTATCTTTTAGTATGCAAATATATTATAATTAGCGTATAATGAGTAGCGAGGACAACCAGAGGTTGTTTTTGTTGCCATCTTGGTTCTGGTGGGTTTTGGCTGCCTTCTTTATCACACCCTGTTCTATCAGCGAGGTCTTTGTGATCTGTATCCTGTGAGACCAGTCATGTTGACCTCCTATCTTATCCTGTACTTAAGAATGCCTACATTCCTGGGAACACAGCCCAGTAGGTTTCAGCCTCATTTTTTAAAATTAATATTTATCTTTATTTCAATAAGCTTTTGGAGTACAAGTGGTTTTTGATTACATGGATGAAATGTATAGTGGTGAAGTCTGAGATTTTAGTGTACCCGTCACCGGAGTGTACATTGTGCCCAATATGCAGTTTTTTCATCCCTCACCCCGCTCTTAACCTCTCCCCCACCCTGGAGACCCAAAGCCCATTACATCACTCTATATGCATTTACATAGCCATAGCTTTGCTCCCACTTATAAGTAAGAATATGTGGTATTTGTTTTTTCATTCCTGCATTTCTTTACTTAGAATAATGACCTCCAGTTCTATCCATGTTGCTGCAAAAGACATTATTTACTTCTAAAAATGAACAAATCTAGAGGCATCACATTTACCAGACTTCAAATTATAAGGCTATAATTACCAAAACAGCATGATACTGATATAAAACTGGACACACAGACCAATGAAACAGAATAAAGAACCCAGAAATAAAGTCAAATATTTAAAAGCAACAGATCTTCAAAAAAGCATACAAAACACAAATTGAGGAAAGGATACCCTATTTAATACATGGTGCTGGGAAAACTGGATAGCCACATGTAGAAGAATGAAACTGGATCCATATCAACCCAAGATGGGTGGAAGACTTAAGTATAAGACCCAACGCCATAAAAATTATAGAAAATAACCGGCCGTGCGCGGTGGCTCACGCTTGTAATCCCAGCACTTTGGGAGGCCGAGGCGGGCGGATCACGAGGTCAGGAGATCAAGACCATGGTGAAACTCCGTCTCTACTAAAAATACAAAAAATTAGCCGGGTGCGGTGGCGGGCGCCTGTAGTCCCAGCTACTCGGAGAGGCTGAGGCAGGAGAATGGCGTGAACCCGGGAGGCGGAGCTTGCAGTGAGCCGAGATTGCGCCACTGCACTCCAGCCTGGGCGACAGAGCGAGACTCCATCTCAAAAAAAAAAAAAAAAAAAAAAAAACAGAAGATAACCTAGGAAAAATTCTTCTGGACATTGGCCTAGGCAAAGAATTCATGACTAAGACCTTAGCCTCATTATACTCAGCCCCTATTCAAGATGAAGTTACTTTGGTTCAAATGCCTCTGACACATATATCCTCAGCCTGAGGGACAATGAAATTCTTCAGAGAAAGGAAACACTTTAACAAGACCTAATAATCATGGAAGAACGATCTTAACCTCAAAGATGGGATGGAACAGGTGTTCAGAAGCAGAAACTGAGGAGAAAAAAAAACCTTTGAGATAAGATTTGGAGACAGAAAGAAAGAAGCACACATGCCTGAGACTGTCTATTGCAGGAGATGAAAGGATAAAAATACAACTCTGGCCAGGCGCAGTGGCTCACGCCTGTAATCCCAACACTTTGGGAGGCCGAGGTAGGAGGAACACTTGAGGTCGGGAGTTCATGACCAGTCTGGCCAATATGGTGAAACCCTGTCTCTACTAAAAATAGAAAAATTAGCCAGGCGTCGTGGCGCATGCCTGTAATCCCAGCTACTTGAAAGGCTGACGCAGAAGAATCGCTTGAACCTGGGAGGTGGAGTTTGCAGTGGGCCGAGATTGGGCCACTGCACACCAGCCTGGGTGACAGAGTGAGACTGCCTCTCAAAACAAAACAAAACAAAACAAAAACAAAAACAGCTCTATAAGAAAAAATGAAAGTTTTGCATTAAGAATGGAAGGAATGAGTTGAAAGGCCATTGTTGTTTGTGTGCGCATGTTTCTCCCTAAGTTCTCTACTTCAAAAAGTACCATAATACAAGGATAATGCTTGAAGAAGAAAAGCAAATCCTTATTTCCATTTAGACTTCACCACTACTCCCTGTGGGAGGCAATATGGTCTCCATTTAAGGTACACTGCGAGTGCGCTTTAACAAAGATGGAACCATCAAGGTGGGAGGCAATATGGTCTCCATTTAAGGTACACTGCGAGTGCACTTTAACAAAGATGGCACCATCAAGGTGGCGTATCTTTTAAATAGCAAGGCTCTAGGATTTGACCTCAGATCTAATTAAAAAATTTCAGAATGATTTTATTCTACATCAAATATTTTTCCTCAAACATTGAATGATTTCGAGATGTGGAGAATAACGGAAAACCTTGACAAGTAAGGTAGATGCAGTTTGTTGATGATATTGCAACAGATGCAAGATTTTTTCATGATTCTGTAACAAAAATTTTTTGGTTTTTTTTTTTTTTTTTTTTTTTTTTTTTGAGATAGAGTCTCGCTCTGTCGCCCACGCTGGAGTGCAGTGGTGTAATCTCAGCTCACCGCAACCTCTGCCTCCTAGGTTCAAGCGATTCTCCTGCCTCAGCCTCCTGAGTAGCTGGGACTACAGGCATGTGCCATCATTCTCGGCTAATTTTTTGTATTTTTAGTAGAGACAGGGTTTCACTGTTTTAGCCAGGATGGTCTCGATCTCCTGACCTAGTGATCCGCTCACCTCGGACTCCCAAAGTGCTAGGATTACAAGCATGAGCCACTGTGCCCAGTCCTTGGTTTTGTTTTTCAAATGCCTAGGAAACATGCATAAATATTGCTAAATGGATATCTTTTTAAAAAAATTTATGTAATTCTCTTACAGTATATTTACATTTATTTTTAAAACTGACTTTTAGCACTTCTATAAGGGATGTTATGTACTGGGAAAAGGAAATGATATGGGTGCATAAATCAATAGTACATATTTGTAAGCTACTTTCTGCCTAGTATTTGGTATGCTTCTGAGGGAAAAAAATATCACAATATGAGACACGGTTCTTATTTCAAAATGAGTTTCAATCTCCTGGTAGGTGAAAGCCAATCTATACAGGAAAACCAGAAGGCATATTTAATCACACACAATCAAGTGTTTTATTGTAACTATGACTACTAGTAGTAAGAGACTTCTGTGAAGAAGAGTATCAAGAAAAGCTTTGAACTAAAAAAAGTAGAAGAGGAAAAAGAATGATAAAGATTTAGTATTAAGTCTCTAACATATAAAACATTTGGTTAATGAATGAATAATTGGGAAAATAATTGAGACTAGGGAGCAAAACAAACAAATTATGCAAGTCGTAGCAATGGAGGAACTGTGCATCTGGCTAGAGAAAAATGTTTATTTTGTTCAAATTAGTTCTCGACAGATAATGGAAGGCTTTGATGTTCAAACTAACGAACTGAAAATGAAAGTAATCATTTCTATCTTCTTAATGTTTGATATGGTTTGGCTGTGTCCCTACCCAAGTCTCATCTTGAATTGTTGTTCCCATAATCCCCATGTGTCATGGGATGGACCTGGTGGGAGGTAATTGAATCATGGGGGCAGTTACCCTCATGCTGTTCTCAAGATAGAGAGTGAGTTATCACAAGATCTGATGATTTTATAAGGGGCTCTTCCTCCTTTTTCTTGGCACTTCTCCTTGCTGCCGCCACGTGAAGAAGGACATGTTTGCTTCCCCTTCTGCCATGTTTGTAAGTTTCCTGAGGCCTCCCCAGCCATGCTGAACTGTGAGTCAATCAAACCTCTTTTCTTTGTAAATTACCCAGTCTCAGGTATGTCTTTATTAGCAGCATGAGTACAGACTAATACCATGTTCTTAGAGAACCTTGTCTAATTACAATATTCTATGATCCTGGATGTCATACAAATCCCTGGTTTTTAAAGTCTGAATAGTTTTCTCCCACAACTTGTTTTCAAGAGTGAGGACATACTGGGCACCTGATTCTGGAAACACCTCATTCATAATAACACACTACCTATGTGAGATAAAAATGTAAATTACCTATGTTTTTTTATTTTGTTCTGTTTGGTCCTACTAAAAGGCTATTCTTAAAACTGTTTATGTACACGAACAAATGTTTAAATCTGGTGAAAGTTCTGCCTGTTCAAAAGTGTTGGAAGAGAACTCCATCTCATCACAAGGGTCAGGTGTGGAATAAGGTGTTGAATTTGGCTGCTCATCTTCCATTACCTGGCTAATGGGAAATTATGTAAGGTCTGGAAGATATTTTGGAAGCCTCTTCTATGTGTGGCCCTGAAATACTTTCGGGGAATTCAACAAATGCCTGTTGAAAGAAGAAAGTAACAACACAAATTAGGGTAAGCAAATTATGTGAATAATTCTTAGGACCTTTGTGTAATATCACAGTTTAGATTTATCAATTATGGCAAAATAGCTTTGGGGGTGAAACTGAGAAAACAATTAAAAAGGGGAAAAATGTTGCTAGGCTGTGTATTGGACAAAATTGTGCTGCCACATCTGTCCAACGGAAACCCAATCTTGGAATTACTGTTGTACATAAAATGAAGACAATAACATTTAATTACTTGGCTAAAAGAAAATGCCACAGCATGGGAAAATAAAACTTCTCAAAATAAGGATCAGATTAAAACTGTGGGCTCTCACCTATTGCTTCAGTGGCTCCTGTGAGCTCCGACAGCTTTCAAATTGCTTAGTTAGTAAGGTGACTGTAACATTGACCAGTAAATGACATAAATCTAGAATTAATTATAAGGACTTAAGTAAGCAACAAGAAAGGGGTTCACTGGATCCAGGTTTATTGTGAAATGTCGGCATTAATGAAATTTTAATCAGTTTGTTTATCTAAGGAAGAATTAATTGCATACTATATTGCATAAAATATAGTACTATAGTAAAGTTACCTGACTTTAGACTATTATTTAAGTGGATCACTTGTATCTTAATTTTCTTAGACAATTTATAGTCTTTGGTTTTTATCAGGCCTGTGTCCAACTTGTCACGTTGACTGAAATTAAGCAATACTTACTAAGATCTCTCATGGGGCCTCTGTCATATTTTACAGAACTGCCCATCTTTCTCATCTCCACACCCCCTGAAATGTCATTCTTCCATCTAATTTGGAGTAAGTTGTTATTTATGGATTGTTTTAAATTTATGAAGTGGTGAGGGGTGTTATAGTTAGCTGGATGTCCCTGTGAAGTTCCACAGATCAGTGGTGAAGCCATCCATTTACCAACTGACTTTTAACCTTCTCTAGCTGACAAAATGTGATTTATTTTTGTGCAAAGAAAATGAGCTAAATGTTTGACTATAGCCAGGTTTTTTCTTGTAGCCTGAGTATATTGCACCTGAAAATCAGCTATTTCCTCAAAATACAGCATAGATCAGGGTTAGTGTTTTCCATGAAAGAAACCATAGGACATTAATGGTTATAGTTGCAATATGTATTTTTATTGCACTTTATGTTGGTAATTTCCAAATCAGTTTCCATCTTGGAATAATTGTTTTATATGCACATTATAACCTACAACAGTACTAAGATTTTCTTCACTACCAAAATTTACTGTCTTCTGGAGCTTATCCTGAAGTTCAGTATAAGTAGCATTCAAATAGAAATGAGATAGAGTAAAAGAGTTTTGCTTCGTGAGAATGGAAGTCTATATATGGGATTAAAAGTTATATAAATTATTATTTGAGCAAGGATTTATTGAAACCTCCAAACTCACTTGTTTTATCAAGTGATATTGTTTTATCAAGAATCCAAGATTGCACAATATTAGCATATTTGAATGCTTAATGGATGCTGGGCACTGTTGTAAATGCTTTATGTGGCCTATTTCCTATTTAGTCCTTTTGACAACTTTATGAGATAGGTGCAATTACTATGCAAATTATAAAGAGGGATAAACTGAGGCCTTAAGAGTCAAAAACAGTCTGGAGGTATGACCACTAGGAAGGAGCATGCTGTATCAATCATGTATTTTTTTTTTTTCCAATACTTTGCTTTGACATGCTGGAGCCTTGCAGACCCAGGGAGGGACTGCACCTTAGAGGGCTAGCTAGTACCTAGAGACAGCAAACAACTTGCTTGTTTGTGTGCACAACTTTGATATGCAAACAAACCAATCCAGAGTCTATAATTTAACTACCTCCTTTATCAAACTTTCACTCACCAAGCCAACATTCCCTCTGACATAAATTACCCCAGAGGTAGGTGCTGGACAACTAGTGACCACTCCCATAGCCCATGGCCTGCCAAAATTATTTAAACTCTCCAATCCTAAGTCTGCTCAACTGCTTCCCCTGCCTCAGCCTTCCTTTCTGTGGAAATCACAGTAAAGGCTCAGGCCATGCTTTCCCCCCTACTCCTGCCTCCTGACTGACCCTGGGGCTTTACTGTATAGCTGCACATGGTATGGAGTGTCCCTTCTTGTGAGAACTATGAGAAAAAACCATATTTTTAATGGCAACTATCTCCTGATCTGTTGGCCTCTCCATACCCGAATTAAAACAAAAAATCTAAGTACACTTTACAAAATGTACCCAGAGTTGAGCCAAGGCCGTTTGACTACACATCCCCTTCCTCTTTTTAACCCCAAGGATATTCTTCTTCCTCCCTTCTTTCTTCCATCTTCCCTCTCCATCTTCTTCTCCCCTTCTCTTATTTTTTTTCTTCTCTTCATATTCTTTCTTCCTCTTTTCTTCCTTGTCTTCTTCCTTCTCCTCATCTTCCTATTCCTATTCTTCCTTTTCCTTCTCTTCTTTTTCTCCTTCTCCTCCTTATTTTCCTTCTCCTTCTCCTCCTCCTCTTTTCTCCTTCCTCCTCCTCCTCCTCCTCTGCTCCTTCTTCTTCTTCTTCTTCCAATTTGCTTTTAATTTAAAAACTGAGATTTACATGAAGTCATACAAATGTACAAGGAGGTTTTCTGCACCCTTCACCCAGCCTCCCCCAAAGTCTACACCTTGCCTAACTAGAACACAATTTAACAACTAGGAAATTGACAGTGGTACAATCCACAGAAATTATTCTTGTTTTATTAGTTATACATGCACTTGTGTGTATGTGTAGCTCCTTGCAATTTTATCATGCATGTAGCTTCTATAACCACTACCACAATCAAGATATTCCACTGTGCCAGCATCACAAGGTTTCTTCCCATTGCCCCTATATAGACATGCCTACTTATCTCCATTCTTAATCCCCTGGCCCCAGGAAACAACTGATTTGTTCTTCATATTTACGAAATGTTATTTCTCAGTGTTATATAAATGGAATGATGCAGTATGTATCCTTTTGAGATTGACTTTTTTCACCATTCTCATTTCCTTAAGGTTAATCCAAAGTGCTGCACTCGTTTCTTTTCATTGTTGAGTAATATTCAATAGTAATAATAATCCATCCATTGAAGGACATCTGGATAGTTTCCAGTTTGAGGGTGTTATAAATAAAACTGCTATGAACATTTGTGTACAAGTTTCTATATGATACATTGATATTCACAAGTAAAACACAACTCCTGTTATCCACACTCTGGTATTGCCCTTTCCCCTTGAATTTGGAGATCTCTTTGAATCACATTAGCCAAGGGAAGGCAGCAGCAGTGACCCTGTGCCAGTTTGGAGCCTAAGCCTTAAGAAGCTTCTCTTCTGGCTTTTTGGAAGTCAACTTTCCTGATAACCCAATCCTGTAAGGAAACCCAAGCTAGCCACACAGAGAGATTTAAGGGAGAAGAACCAAGCAAGCCAGACGTAAGTATGAACCAAAGCTACTGGGCCACAGACACAGCTGAGTCCCAGGGAACAGTCAGTATCCACCTGCTGTTGAAAGTTGAAGCCATCTTTAAAGCATATCCTTAAGCCATTCCAGCTGATCTCATTGAAGCAAACAAGTTATGTTTGCAAAATAGTGACCAAATAGCAGAATCATGAGTACGTAAATAGAATAGTTATTTTAAATCACTAAGTTTGTAGAAGGTTTGTCACACAGCAATACATAATGGGAACGGAAATAACACATCCTGGTATATAGTAGGTCCTTGTCATATGCTAGTTTTTTCATTAATTTGCTAAAATTCCAGGCTCTTATTTTAAATAAATAGTTATTGACTACATGCAATTAAATGGGTAAAGTGCAACAATGTATATTACTTGTAGCATAAACATATCTGGTACCTGAATAGTCCAGAAATGCTATGGATCCTGTGATTACAGGAGCTAAGATCAATTTACAGCTCTAACACTACCAGGCTTTGAACGTGACATATCATGGACAATTCTTAGAATCAGATAAAACAATGGCTATAAAATCATTTTATATGCTGTAAAACACTAAACAAATATAGGGTATTCTGAAGTGACTTGCCAACAATGTAGTTTTTGGTTGATAAATAATGTTAATGCAAATAAAACACATATGCCCATTATATTTAAGGAGCACTGAATTTATACCACCACCATGGTGTGTTTACATATTATACAGAAAGTGTTATAATTTCAATAATTTGTGACTTGACAACATCTGATATAGAGGCAGACATGTATTTTCAGAATTTGTTTGTTTCTAAGCTATTATTGGCTTTCTTTCATCATTTAGCCCAAATTAAGTGTTGGTTAATGTGGTTACATTTTACTGGAGCTACTAAAATAAGGTTACATAAAGCAGAAGATGGAAATAAAAGTTTACAACAAGCTTCATTCTGCTTTGTTTCTTTGAAGCTCAGTGGAAAGTATGACAGCACTGCACATTCAAGTCTTTGCATAGTAGTAAGCAAAAAATAATAATTATAAAGAACATGACAAGCTGGAAGGAAAAAGAAAAACAAGCCAGAACAAATTCTAGCTGTTGATGATTTCCTAAGGAGATCCCCCTTCATGGTCCATGAAGAAAAGCATCATAAATTGTGTCCAAAATCATGTTTTCTTTTTGTCTGAAACCTGAAAAATTCAAAAAGTAAGTTTCTTTGGATTTATGCTGCCCTAGATAACCAATTTGTGGCCAATTTTTCTTTTCACCTAATTTTTCAGTTGTTTTGGGATAGGTTACTCTTCACATGTATTTGATCATCCTCCAAGTTGATCAAAAGCAAGACAGAGACAGAGCACAAGTAAAGACCTTCAGTCCCATTCAGTATAAAATTCATTTCAGAAAAACATAGCTACAAAACATAGCTGAATGAAGAAAGACATTAAGAAAATTTTTAAAAAGCTGCCATACCTATGCTATTTGGGGAATTTCTCAGTGTTTGGCCCATCGCTAGGGCCATTTCTCCTTTACACAGTATTTCTGTATAATTTCTGCCAAATTACACAGTATAAAATTGCTTTTGTTTGGATCTCAGCCTGCAACTTAAAGTGTCTTTGAGAAGACTTAAAGCTAGAATTATTTTTCTAATTTATATTGATTGTAAAAATGAGATTGTAGCGGAGGACAAGAGGTTGAAGAAAAATATTTGAATCTGAATTAGAAAATTTCAAATTCATTGCTCAGTGGAGAATATTTTAAAAACAGTTCAGTTACAAAGTGCTTAATCACCAGCTTATCTATGCTACACCTATACTAATCAAGCAACATTCTAAACATAAATTGCATCAAATGATAAAAGCTAAATGGTGAACTAATCAAATATGTTTATAACTTCGACCAAAAGGCTTTGGGTGGCACATAATTAGATATGGGAATTAGAGATGATGGTGATAATTGATTCATTGCCTAAGCTTTCCACTTTTTAAATTTTATTTTTGTGTATGTAGGCCTTACAACTAAATCAGTTTCTCCATCTTTGTCAGAAAAATAAATGTCTCAAATGACTATATTTTTAAAAAATACAAATAGTGGTGAAACTGAGGGGGTAAACTTTTAAAATGCAACAATATTTATTTTTATTTTTATTTATTTTTTGAGACAGAGTCTTTCTCAGTCACCCAGGCTGGAGGGCAGTGGTGTGATCTTGGCTCACTGCAAGCTCCGCCTCCCGGGTTCACGCCATTCTCCTGCCTCAGCCTCCTGAGTAGCTGTGACTATAGGTGCCCTCCACCACGCCCGGCTGATTTTTTTTCTATTTTTAGTAGAGACGGGGTTTCACCATGTTAGCCAGGATGGTCTCGATATCCTGACCTTGTGATCCACCTGCCTCGGCCTCCCAAAGTGCTGGG
This sequence comes from Symphalangus syndactylus, assembly GCF_028878055.3. Lineage (NCBI taxonomy): Eukaryota > Metazoa > Chordata > Mammalia > Primates > Hylobatidae > Symphalangus > Symphalangus syndactylus. Next base: position 19,929,077 of record NC_072436.2, on the reverse strand, counting down.
ATTACAGGTGTGAGCCACTGCACCCAGCCAACAATATTTTACTTACAGATTTACAAATCTAATACATTGTGAATATAAACTTGACTTTTGATTTTTTAAAAAATTCTTCTAGATTTAAGATATATATTTAAGAGTAGTCTAGATTGCTCTTGGATCATATGCTCTTTAGATACTAACTACTTGTACACACAACATTACATATAGTATATTGGTACAGAGAGTTTATGTGAGCACTTGGCAACAAAATAGTCAAAATTTAGATATGTTTATTTAACTTAATGAGACTAGTTGGAAAAAGAAAGCAACTTTTGAAGAGTAAAAATTGTTTTGGATTAACTAAATACATTTTTAATGAGTTATAATATTTTCACATATGGTTTTTGATCATAAATATTATAGCTAGAGAGTCTGTTCTGTTCCTAAGATTATTTAAAAACTAAAACTAAAACAATCAGATGAGCAAACAAAAAAACTATACACCAGTATTTTCTTCTAATCCTTTTGTATTTTTACTTTCTATCATTTAAATTATTTCACGTGCAAGTTAACTTTATGTGACTTCAATTATTTTTTTCTATTCTAATCAAATTTCTAATTTTATATTCAAATAAAACACAATGTTTTTCAAAATTTGAAATACTACTTTTACTACAAACCGTATAACTTTATCAAATACCACTCTTGCCACATAACATCTTTTCAGCTCATCTCCTGAGCTGAAAAGGCAGCTGACTGTAATAGGAATGGCAACTTGTCTTGGCTGAAAACAGAAATCTCTCCCTTTCAGCCCCAGCTCTTTTTCTGCCACAATTGTAGGATTATTGGTGAAACCACTCAGCCACTATGACACATGCACAAATCTAGAAGTGCAAGTGAATTAATACCTTTGATCAAAGGCAATCCCAGACCAATGTGGTACAAGGATACTTTGGATAAATAAATACACCACTCTTCTGTTCCCCAATGGAGAAGATGTATGCTACATGGCTCCTTGGAGTGTCATTAATGAGACCAAGCCCCAGTTGTCCATTGAGTTATCAGTTAAGTAAGAGATCCTAAGACTGCATTTTCCTCTTTTCTTGTTCCCATCTTCCAAGTTCCCTGCTCTTATTCTTTGGAATAATTCCCTACATGCCAGAAGCTATCTGGATTCAAGCCTTTATCTCAGCCTCTGATTTTAGAGTAAACCCTAGCTAAGGAATAAATCATCATTTATTCTCGTTTCTATTTATTTTTTCTATTCTATACCAGTTACATACCCTTTCATGATTTTATTACATATTTTAGTATCTGGTAAGACCATTTTACTTATGTTATTGTTTTCAAACAACCCTAGGCTGCTTTCATAAATGTATTTTTCCCAGTTAACTTTGAACCACTTTGGCAATTTCAAAGTCCTATTAATTTCTCAGATTAGAAATTAATTATAAACTTTTATCCAATTTCACACTTCTCCAATTACCAGCTGTAAGGAGTCATGTTTTTTTTTCTTCTTTAAGCCCTAATATCCTCTTTTATGAAATGAGCAAAATAATTCCTTCAAGTTAATATGCATAGTAAGTGAGATATACACACACATATACACACACAAACACATACAAAATCATTATACAGTTGCTGACACATAGTAGACACTAAGCACTCAATCAATGGCTGGTATATACATGTCTACGTGGACGTCATTACAATATTGAGTCTCATAATCTAGAAACATAGCATATCATTTCATTAGTAGAAGTAAATCTCATATCCTATAGTAAAAAATAATGTTTTTTTTTAAATCAGTGCCACCTTTTTCTTTCCCGTAAATCTTTTAAAGCTTTTTCTAAAAATATTTGATTGGCAGTTTTGAATAGGATAATTTTATTTTCTAACTACTTAAAACTAATAGTTTATGTTTAGTAGGCACTTCCATGGGAGGTACATTGTTGAATGCTTTATGTTTGCGATTTCAATTGCTTTTCACAACAATTGTTTGACATGGGAAATATTATTAACTTCAATTTACAGATGAAGAAGTAGACACCAAAAGGCTGAGAATATTTCTTCAGCTGGTGAATGACTAATCCCAAATTCAATTCAGGGTTAACCTTGATTTTTAGGAAAACAATTGATGTGTCTATATTGTTGTTATAGCTAGCCATCGACTACTTATACTTGCTACTTCTAGTTATGTCTCCTTGATTCTCTTGCCTTTTTTTTTTTAAAGATAATCATGTTAACTCCAACTACTGAGAATCTTGCCTCCTCTTTTCTAATATTTATTTTTCTAATACATTTCTGAACAAATATAGCTTTGGTGAATTAAAAGCAATAATTTTTAAGTTCATGTTAAAATTTGTTAACAGAAATAAAAGTCAAGTACCCTTGGGACAGAGTGTCCTCCACATTTCCAAATCTAAAATATTTTGTTAAGTTTGTTTGCCAAACCCTGAACACCTAGAGGCTCTCCATCTTTTTTTAAAAATAGGATACTACTGTCACCATATAATTGTCCTAACCTCATCTTGTAGACATTCTCTGATGCTCGGTTTTAAAAGACAAACTCTAAGACACCCAGGAGCATGTGGCAGGGAAAGGTGTTTGGGGTTCAGGTTAACCACCTTTCCCACCCAGGACACCACATTTGGCTCAAAGCTTCCCTCCAGATGCCTGACACAAACCAAAAAACAGGAGTCTGGAGTCCAAGTTCTGAGGGAGCAGTTTAATTTTCAAAGGGCACATAGCTAAGAGGCGACTTAAATTTTCCAATAAGTTCTTCAGCTTCTCTTTTCATCACATTCACCGATTGGGACACTGAAATTGAGGCCTTCCATGGTGGTAACTTTTTGAAACAAAACTTGCTTATTTTCCAGACCCAAGGCACTGAGCTAACAGGTCTATCTTCATCCCCGTGGAACCTGCCACAAGCCAGGGAGAGCAAAGAACAGCTACCCAATGTAGATCAAGAGAAGACCTGCCCTTGCATGCACCCACACAAGACACCAGCATGAGAAGATTCCAACCAGTCATCAAGGTCATTCTATGGTTGGTTTGTTGAATGATTTTCCCAGGTGACTCAATTCATGTTGATTAATGGAGGTGCCAGAATCTTTGTTACACGTATTTCCAAGATGTTCTAGGGTGTTATCTCAAAGCCCTTTCTCAAACTTATGTGATAAATGTTTCTACAACACTGAGAAAGTTAAATGAACTTATGCAGAAATTTTGAAATATTAATAGAAAAATAGTTGGGATTTTTTTGCATTAAACTTTAACGAGAGACATGAGACAAGAATAGTATCATGAGAACCTATCCTCATTAAAAAAACGATTGTGAGGTGTGTGTGTATATATATATATATAAAATATACGTATATCAGATCCTTACACAAATATATGTGCACAGACTAATGATCCTTAAATCATCAGTGAGTATACATACATATATTTATGTGTAGAATGTGTATGTATGTGTATATATATATATATATATATATATATATATATATATATAATTCTAGTACAAGAAACAATACCATAAAACCATAATGCCATAATAGGCCATCATTTGTCAGTCTCGAAATAAACAATGAATAAAATATCAACTCTGCCCTACATGACTACAATCCCTCTATGATAGGAAAATCTATGATTTGCAAACAACTGTGGGTAACAATGGAGCAGTTTCCGTATATACAACCAAAGGCCAATGGTGGAACTAACCGCTTAACTGTTTTTCTGAAAATTCCAAGACTAGGAACTATAGTTGTGTAAGCATAAATAAATTACCTGTCCACTAAATTCAGTAAAATACTCATTCTTTCTCCAACGTAGTGGTCCGAGCTCTATCTAAAAGGATAATATAATAAGAGATCAGAAAAGATATCAAGAAGCTTCAGAAAAAAATGATTGCTTGGTAGCTTCGGAAAAAAAAAAAATCCCAGGAAGGCTGCAGAGGAAAAAAACCAGGTATATAGAACAGGAAGCTATGTGACCAGTTTAAGAGATGTGTACGTATAGGGAAGAGATGAAATACAAGCAGCAATGTGATTTTTATAAGGGAAATGATTTCTAAAATAAGCAAAATATAGAAGTAGCTGATCTTGGCTTAAGGGATGACAGAAGGCCCAAATTAAATAGCATTTCATTAGCCTTTTAAATGGAGTGACTCCATAAATGAGTGTTTTAAAAACATAGACATCAAATTAACCCAACTACTGAAACTGACAGTTGAAGAACCATTAATCTTGGAAGGGATATTTCCCTTTAGGCTTCTGGAACAGATCCTTAAATCGTTAGTGTGTGCACATACATATGTTTATGTGTGCGATGTATATTCAGACACATGCTTAGACACCCACCTAGAATATTAAATTGACTTGCTTTCAACAATTGGCTAATGATTAGAACTCCCCGAAGGCAAGCGGAGGAAAGAGAATTTGTTGCTAAGAACAGGGACAGAGAGAAGTGGACAAGAGATGCTAGTATCCCCACCAAGTCCCCCCAGCCCCCTTGCATCTGCGGTTTCTCTCTCCCTGGGCCCTCCCTGCAGAGCTGCAGTTACCTGCGGAAGTACCCAGGCTCCGCTCTGAGCACCAGGCTGTCTCCCGGAGTCCCTGTGTAGCCAAGTGGAGCCGGAGGGTTGATCCCCTAGCCCCTACACACAGCCTTCCTTTCACCACCTTCCGTTTATACAAAGACTGGCTTATCCCAATTTTTTTTCCTGTTGCCTTTTCAATGAAAAGCTCTCCACGCGCAGCCTAATAAAATTCTATGCCTGCCCCACCCCCATCCCAAAAATCCCTGCCAAAAAAAAGAGAGAGGGGAGACTAAAACCTGGAACTCATTTAGCTAAAGGGACTTTAGTTAACAAGAAAGTTACCCATCATGAACTGCAGGTAACACCTCCCGTGATCCTAAATCCATTACCTGGAGACTTAGCCCAGGCTGAGTTTGATTTTATGAACTGTGAGGTTGCAATGTTGAAAGTCTGCAAATTGGACATAAATTGGACGCAAAAGACTGGGGGAGTCGAGTGATTTTCTTTCTAATGGTATAACAGGCTTTGGCTCTTACCAGAGATTCCTGTAATCTGGAGCAGAGACAAGGATGGGTGCCTGTGTCAGTCATGCACTCAATCCAAGATTTCCCCTCCTCCAAAAAGGTTTGACTCTGACTCAAGCAGCTCTGTCTACGGCAAAATCATATGTTACCATGTGAATTACTCATAATCGCACTGAAGTGTTTGACCAAGCAAGGAATGTTGTAACGTGTGTGCATGCATACATACACACACACGCATACACACACACACACCAGTGTATACCAGTCTAATTCAGGAATAGAAAATGGGTTCTCTCCTGCTTGTTGTCTCTTACTATCAACAATATCCTGTGATGTTTTTGACTGAAACACTTTTCAGCTGGCTTCCTCGTCATTCTCGTACAACTTTATTTTAGAGAGGATGGCTGATGTCATGCATAATTCAATCATCAGCTTCTGAGTTTTAAGGAACACAAAGGCTACTTTCAGAATGGGGGTACAGCCCCCTTTCAATTTAATTAAGTATTCATTTAATGCTTATTTTGTAAAAGGATCTAAGGATGATCCAGAGATTAGAATCTGGGAAGGCTCACAGGTGTCGTAACTGAAGTATAAGGCGAGGCATAACAAATTTCTAATAAAGATAAAATATGAAAATACAGAGGAGAGAAAGATAAAATCCACCGGGGGACTGGGAAAAAAATGTGAAAATCTGGGCTTCAAATATTGAATTGTGATTCAACAAATGGATAGTGGTGTTGGTTTGGGGTGGGGAGTAGAAGTAGGTATCCCAAGCAGAAGGAAGGATTTTAGAAAAAAACACAGCCTTGCAGCATAGCAAGACCTTGTACCTATTAAAAAAATTAGCCGGCCAGGTGCGGTGGCTCATGCCTGTAATCCCAACACTTTGGGAGGCTGAGGTAGATGGAACACGAGGTCAGGAGTTCAAGACCAGCCTAGCCACCTGTAATCCCAGCTACCCCGGAGGCTGAGGCAGAGAATTGCTTGAACCAGGGAGGCAGAGGTTGCAGTGAGCTGAGATTGTGCCATTGCACTCCAGCCTGGGTGACAGAGCAAGACTCCATCTCAAAAAAAAAAAAAAAAAAAAAAAAAATTAACCAGGCGCAGTGATGCAAGTCTGTAGTCCCAGCTACTTGGAAGGCTGAAGCAGGAGTATTTCTTGAGCCTGGAAGTTCAAGGCTACAGTGGGTTATGCTTGTGCCACTGTACTCCAGCCTGGGTGACAGAGCAAGACTGTCTCAAAATAAAATAAAATACAAATAGAAAAAAATAGCAGAAGAAAAGTTCATGGAATGGCCATTTGAGTGGCACTGGCCTGGTCTACTATTCATAGGGGAAGAGAGAAACAATGGATAAAAACTTGCAGGTGGCATTATGAGCAAATCCAAGTGCCAGGCTGAAAGTTTGGCCTCTATACATATACAACAGTAGAAGTTTTGGGAATATTTTGAACATGGTAAGTGTACCGTAGATCTGTATGAGTAAGTTTGCTCAAATCAACAGTAATAGCACATATTTAAGTGTCTTGAATTCTAATGATGATATACTGTATAACAATTTAAGTGAAAGAAATAGGTCAAATATGTTTTTTAAAGTGAATATAAAAACAGTTATAAAAGTGTGTGTAATAAACTATTATCAAATTTTTTAAACAAAATAATTAAATATTCTTTATGGATTCACATATATCAACTCCCCAATGGTAATTACCTACAGGGAAGTAGAAGGGAAAAGAGATACAGCTCTAGTGTTTTATTTACTTAAAAATAAACATTAAAAAGTAAAATTGGAACACGAAGCAAATATGCCAAAATTTAACATCTCTTTTATGTGGGTATTGGGTATGCTTTTCCATAAGATTAAATATTTTATAATTTTTTTTAAATGCAAATTTTCCTATCTCCTTTTCTTTACACTCAGTGATATGGTTTGGGTGTGTGACCCCACCTAAATCTCTTGTCAAACTGTAATCCCCAGTGTTGGAGGTGGGGCCTGGTGGGAGGTGATTGGCTAGTGGGAGCAGTTTCTAACGGTTTAGCACCATCCCCTTGGTGCTGTTCTCATGGTAGAGGTCTCACAACATCTGGTTTTTAAAAGTGTGTAGCACTTCCCCTCTCTCTTCCTCCTACTCTGGGCATGTGAAGATATGCCTGCTTCCCCTTGACCTTCCAACATGACTGTAAGTTTCCTGAGGCCTCCCCAGCCATGCTTCCTGTGTAGCCTGCAGAATTGTAAGCCAAGTAAACCTATTTTCTTTATAAATTACCCAGTCTTGTGTATTTATTTATAGCAGTGTAAGAATGGACTAATACACTCACCCAATACTTGAGCTCCATCTAAAGCTTCCTCACGTATTTTCTCAGAATCTTGGGGAGTTTATCACACATGCTCACTAATAACACTGGTCATTCACCAGGAAGTGCTTCTCACGTATTGCTACCTCCACAGGGAGGGGCCTAGGGATGCTTTGCTGAGACTATCTCGGTATCTTGGTGGGTGTCAGGCAGGTAGTACAGTTTCCTTCTAGAAACTGTGCCTCACTCCCATCCAGGTACTAACCAGGCCTGGCCCTGCTGAGATAGCAAGATCAGATGAGATCAGGTGCATTACTCCCATGTTTATTGTGGCACTATTCACAATAGCTAAAATGTGGAAGCAACCATAGTGTCCACTGACAGATGAATGGGTAAAGAAAATGTGGTACATATACACAATGGAGTACTATTCAACCATAAAAAAGAATGAGATCCTGTCATTTGCAACAACCTGGGTGGAACTGGAGGACATTATGTTAAGTGAAATGAGCCAGGCAAAGAAAGCCAACCTTCACTTATTCTCATTGGTGGGAGCTAAAAATTAAAACCACTGAACTCATGGAGACAGAGAATAGAATGATGTTTACCTGAGGCTGGGAAGGGTTGTGAGGTGAGGGGAATGGGGACAGTTAATGGGTACAAAAATAGACTTAGATAGATTGAAGAAGATCGAGTATTTGTTAGAACAACACGGTGATTGCAGTCAATAATAATTTATTGTAGATTTAAAAATAACTAAGCAAGTATAATTGGAATGTTTGTAACACAAAGAAGTTATAAAGACTTAAGGTGATACCCCATTTACCCTGATGTGATTATTATGCATTGTATTCCTATATCAAATTACCTCATGTGCCCCATAAATATATACACCTACTATTAGCCATAACAATTTTTTTTAAAAAATATAAACTGTGCCTCACTGAATGTCAGTGCATCTCTGCGGGGCAGTATGTGTCTCCTTCTTATCTCTGACAGCACTTCTGTCCAGAAAAATTCCTGCAGAGTATTCTTTATTCTCTACAGATGTTTCCACCCATACACTGAAATATATTTTGGGTTCAAAGTCTGCTGTAAGTGGCAGACAAATGAGGGCTAGCAACTCTAATCCTTTTGTGTTATCCACAGTTTGTAGGATATCAAAGTGACGGTTATTTTGCCCTTCGAGTATACAGGCTTTTTATAGGAAAATATTTCTTCTAGCTTTAACTCCATAGCTCTCTTCTGGATGAAGGCATTAAGTCCAGTAGAACAACTGTAGGCTCTTGACTGAACTCAGAATCATCTCTCTGACAACTCAGGTTTTACTATTTGGTCAAGCTTTACTTTTCAATTCTGTTTCCCTCCATATGAGTTTCTCCTAAGAGGCTTCTTAAGCCCACTTAGAGATAAATTTTTTGTCCCAACTTTCCACCAGTTTAAATGACATGCTCGGACATAGTTAAGGCTCAAGTTGGATTCTCCAGGACACTGGGAGGTTTGTTCGGGCAGAAGTATGTGGGACAACCTGGGAATGGGGAGAGGCTGAAGTCAGGGAGAACAGAGAAGAAGAAAGCTACTGTGGGCACTCAGGCAAACTGTGATTGTTACACGTAATCATGTTACAGCAGTCTTCTTTTGTTGACGTATTGGGGATGCTCTATGGAATGTGTATTTTATATATGCATTGCAATGGCATTCTGTCTAGTACTTCAAGTCTGAAAACCAATGTATGGAAAAACTGAGTCTCCATATAGGCTACCTCTAGGATATACTATAGTGAGTAAAGATAGTTAAAACCCTCAGAAACGGACTCTTCCTATCTGTGTCCATGATCCTAAAACAAAACTCTTGGGAAGATAAGAATGAATGAGGAAGTGTATGGGGGTGGGAAGAATTAGATAATTAATTTTGTAAATACTCTATTAGTATTACCTTTAAATATGCTATTGCATATTTAACATATATGCCCACTACTCACAACTACTGCCTATAAAACCAGCTGAGCAAAAGCCATCAAACAAAGTAAACAGCCATGAAACAGGTTTAGATCAGGCCACTTTCTCTCATCGTGTAGTAAAATATTGAGTTTGAGGCCAAGTGTGGTGGCTCATGCCTGTAATCCCAGCATAGGAGTTCGAGACCAGCCTGGCCAACAGAGTAAAACCCCTTTTCTACTAAAAATACCAAAATTAGCTGGGAGTGGTGGCACACACATGTAATCCCTACTACACAGGACGCTGAGGCAGAAGAATCGCTTGAACTCAGGAGACAGAGGTTGCAGTGAGCCGAGACCACACTATTGCATTCCAGCACGGGCAACAGAGTGGGACTTTATCTCAAGAAAAAAAAAAAATTATGCTTTGCATTGTAAAAGCAAAATGCCTTCAGATCTTATGAGTGGAGTCTCGTTGATCTTAAATAGTTATTGGCATGGTTCAAAGGAGAATGAAGACAAGGAAAGGAATTAAGTGAAACTTCAGTATTACCTTGAAGTAGATAAATAGCTTCATTCGACTTGTCTCCATTGTTACAAAAACTAATGATTTAAGGTGAAGGCTATTTTTCTTCAATTTCATTTAAAGATGAGTTAGGTATCCATAGTTTTGGATGTGCACAGATTTTTGCCTGAAAATTTTGGAAGCCAGAGTATAACAGGAGAAAAAATAAATCAACCACCAAATAGAATATAGCATTGCATAAATCTGAAAGTTCTCCACATTTTGTGTAGTGAGGGGTAAAACCCTTGCTGAACAGAGCAACAAGAAAAACTAACCCAGAGTATACATTTTCATATACAGTAGGAAAGATAAGGATGGACAAGACAGGAACGTGTGGTTAATTCCAGTTTTAGGCATATTTATGGGCTAGCATAGGCCAAACAGTATGGCTTAATTCAGCTAATTGCTGTAGAGCAGAATATGAGAAAATATCTTTTCTAACGTTTTTAATTTGTCATTGCTACCACTACAAAAGCAACAAACTATTTCAAAATGGTGCTTTCACATCGTATACCATTGTGATATCATTTTGGGGAAAGACTCAGTTTCTGAGCAGTGCTGTTTTCTTTACCATCCTTAGAAAAAAACGGAAGAATTTCATCCATGAGGAACAAGAATAATCTTTACTCCTTTCTCTTTGACTTTAACATAGTCAAGTCAATCAGTAAAAGTGAATTACTGCTAACATCTTCAGTGTAAGGAAAGATATGTGAATTTTGGCAACAATATTATTCATTCAAATTTGTCTGTATCCCAGATGTACTTAGGAGCGACAGCATAAACAGGATCCCAGGATTCTACAGTTTATTTATAAATTTAATATAAGTCTTTCCTGCTCCCTTCTTCTTCTTTGTTTTTCTCCTTCACAAAATAAAATTGTGTTCCATTCTTATATAGGGCCATTTTAAGGAATTAACTATTGTGAGGAGTCAGCATCATAAATAATTTAAGTTCTTTCATAAGAACTGGAAAATTGTCTAAGCAATTGCCAGTTAAAATAATGATAGATGCGAAATTGAGTCTTCCACTGCAGTGTGTAAGCTGAGTAGCAGTTGTGGCATGGGAAGGCATTTCCCTCTGCTTATTTATTTACCGTATTTTCTGGACCCTCCCATGGCAGGAGAAGCATGAGGACACAGTCATGAACGGCCAAATGTAGTGGCATGGAAGGCACCTTCTTATCTATCTATTTGTTTATTTTTCTTTCTGCATCTTACGAAGACATGCAAATACGGGAAACACTACCAGTCAGCAGAATTTTTGTAGCATGAGCTGCATTATGGGCTGTTGATACGTACATATGTGGATTTTTCATCATCCTAAAAACACTAGGGACCAAGTTCCATGAACATAATGTGTATATGATCGGGATGCTATTGGGCTTTTATTGTCCTAGTACCAGCTGTACTTTCTGGCTGAATCAAGGCAAGAACACTTATTAATAAAAAGTAAAACGTCAACATATGGAAAAAAAAATCATAAGCTATTTTTCTGACTCCATCTGTTTTCCACCCACACAATTTGCTCACTACAGATAAGAGGAAGCTGTGGTGTAATTCTTGTGCTTCATAGCTCTAGAATAGAGAACATGAGATTACAATATTCACGTTGAGGTAGTACAGTAATGACAAGGCACTATGTGACCTCACGTAAGTGGGATCCAATACCACTCAGGTGAACAAAAGCTTTCTCGTAACTTTACACAGTTTCACAAATAGGATTTTTTATACTCTTTGGACTCTTCTAATGCAGGAAAGGCTTACAGCTGTGGCAACGGCCAGCCATGTCTTTGGCCTTAGCTGGACAAGCGGTCCAGTGGATAATCTAAACTACTACATCAGGGTGCGTGTTGAATTTGAAAGGGAGGGCCGGCTGGGAGCAGTGGCTCATGTCTGTAATCCTAGAACTTTGTGAGGCCAAGGCGGAGGGATCACCTGAGGTCAAGAGTTGGAGACCAGCCTGACCAACACGGAGAAACCCCATCTCTACTAAAAATACAAAATTAGCCGGGCGTGGTGGCACATGCCTGTAATCCCAGCTACTCGGGAGGCAGAGGTAGGAGAATTGCTTGAATCTGGGAGGCTGAGATTGTGGTGAGCCAAGATTGCGCCATTGCACTCCAGCCTGGGTGACAAGAGCAAAATTCTGTCTCAAAAAAGAAAGAAAAAGGAAAAAAAAAAAAAGAAGAAGAAGAGAGGGAGGGCCATAAGAAGGAATGCCCCTAAAAGCATGGGGGAAAAAAAGAAAAGAGGACAATCACAGAAGCTGCCAGGGCACTAAAGGAGGAAAGTTCTAGTTCAGTGATCAGATGGCCACCAAGCTTTGGCACATTGCCAACTATCCGTGTTGACAGAAGTACAGACTCCCACATCTAAGATATGCCATTGTAATTCCTATTTTTGCTTTTCTGCTGCTTAACCTGATTCTCCTTTCTACAAGGAAAGTCACTAAATGCTATAATCAGACCCAATAGAGCATTTATCAATATTTTTCTGATTAAAAAGTAATTATATGATTTAAATATGATTTGGGAGATGATTACTTAAAATAGCATCTTCAAAAATCAGTGCTAAAAGCAGTTGGAAATATTCATATGCATATGAGTCTCATGATCACATTCACATACTCCCTAGTCCTTAAAAATGGATCATACTCTATCATCTGTTTCAAATGTCTTTCAGTGCTGCCTGTTACAATAGCCGGAGGAACATGTCACAGAGCCCCCATCATGGCTAGGACCTTACAGGAAAGCTTTGGCTGCATGGTCACCCACCAATTGGACCAGTTATTTGACCATGAATTGGACCCCTCAAGGTGCTAAAGGTAAGAAAGAATAAGAAGAAAGAAACTGTTGGGGGGCGGTGTTGGAGGCCCTGGGGCCAAGAGTGCAGCTCAGGCCACAGCTGAGACCAACTCCAAGGCATCAGGGACACAGCTGCCTAAAAAGTCACAGAAAGGCCTTTCCGTGGTGGTGCAAGCCTATAACCCCAGTGCTTTAAGAGGTCGATGTGGGAGGATTGCTTGAGTCTAGGAGTTCAAGACTAGCCTGGGCAGGAAAGTGAGATCCCATCTCTACAAAAATTTAAAAAGTTATCCAAGCATGGTGGTGCATGCTTGTGGTTCCAGCTACTTGGGAGGCTGAAGTGGAAGGATCCTTGAGTCCAGGAGGTTGAGGCTACAGTGAGCTATTACCATGCCACTGCACTTCAGCCTGGGCGACAGAGCAAGACCCTATCTCAAAAAGATAAAAAGAGCCCCAAAAGACAACAGGAACCCACTGCCCCCTAACATTTGCATGACTGACAAGAATTATCATGATTGACAAGAAAGAAGAGATGCAGCTACTCTGGCACTTAAGAGAGAGGGAGTAAGATGCCTGAGAAGAAGGCCTGATCAACAACTTCAGAGGGATGGAAAAATAATTGAGAGAGGACCAGAAAGGTGACCACCTCATGAGTGAAGATTTGAAAAGCCACTTGAAGAAACGGAAGGAGGAGAAGCTTCAGTTGATAGACTGATTACTGGCCTTCCTGGTGGAGGCCATGGGGGTCTTGGAAGAGGTCGAGGGGGTTGTGGGTGTGGAGTGGCCAGGAAGATGGGTTTGATTCTCCTGACACTCATGAGTATGATGTAAGAGCAGTGCAAGCGACACAGCTGGCCTGAAGCACCAGGCCAGACATGTAGGCAGCAGATATCACAACTGGGGAACTGTCAAAGATGGATTAACAGAGTCCCCAACATTTACATTCAGAAACAATTATCATTACAGTGACTTGCATCAATCAAATATAACTAAGGAAACCCTTGAAGGTGAAGAACATGTGGTGGCAGACATTGAAAAGGAGGAGAATGAAGCTGAGGAGGTAAAGGCAGATGCTCCAAAAAGGATGACTTTGAGTGAGTGGAAGGCTGTCCAACATAAGGACTGGGCGGAGATAAAATTTCATGTCTGAAAACCACGTGAAGGTGCTGATGGGCAGTGGAAGAAGTTGGTTCTTCATAAACCATAGAGTGAAAAGGCTCATGCTGAAGATTTGATTGTAGACCATTGTTTCCAGAAGCCAGCAAATGATATGATGTTCTGATATAATGTTTCAGCTGCAGATTAATTCTAGAGACCTTGGCCGCCTAGGACAGTGGTGGCAGGGGAGGATGCCATGGACCTGGGCATGGTGGATATCAGAACCATGGCAGCAGGATCCACAAGGCAGGTGCTTCTGCTCCTGACATGATGACCCAAAGGTACCCCCAGCTCTGGCTTACCTGGATGCCCTTGGACAACCCTGGTTCCTTTGAAGACTCTCCTCTTTAAAGCTGTTGCATGTTTAGTGCTTACAAATGACTAAGAAATTTTTTAAAAAGAAGATTGCTATTCATTCCCTCCACACCTAAAGACTCAATTTTATCTGTTTTAGAAATGAACTTCTCTCGCTACACAGAAGTAACAAATATGGTTGTCAGTTTTGTAGTTAGAAATGTGTTGGTAGCAGAAATGTTTTCATAATTTTCAGAGATTATGCATTTTTCATGAATGCTTCTGTATTTTTGCTTTAAAATATGCATTTCCAAATTTAAAATATTGCTGTGAATGGTTAAAAAAAATAAGGGGGCTGGATACTGTGGCTCATGGTTGTAATCCCAGCACTCTGGGAGACCAAGGTGGGCAGATCACCTGAGGTCAGCAGTTCGAGACCAGCTGAGCCAACATGGCGAAACCCCTTCTCTACCAAAAAATAAAAAAATAAGCTGGGTGTGGTGGTGCATGCCTGTAATCCCAACTACTTGGAGGCTGAGGCATGAGAATTGCTTGAACCCGGGAGGTTGCAGTCAGCCAAGATTGCGCCACTGCACTCCAGCCTGGGTGACAGAGCGAGACTCTGTCTCAAAAAAATAAAATAAAATAAAAAATAAAATTAAAAAAAAAGCCTTTCAAGTTAATTCTATATTCTGAGCATTTTGTCATACATAAAAATATTTTTCTCTATAACATGGATTTTAGTATGAGTATTATGTAGTTAACTAGCTATACTTCTGATATTTCAAATTTTTGTTTAGCATGATTTGTAGCTTTTCTGCATAGGCCTGTATATATTATTCCTGTTATTTCTTTCTTTCTCTTTTCTTTTTTTGTTTGAGATGGAGTCTTAACTCTTTCTCCAGGCTGGAGTGCAGTGGCACGATCTCGGCTGACCGCAACCTCCAACTCCCTGGTTCAAGCGACTCTCCTGCCTCAGCCTCTCGACTAGCTGGGATTACAGACACGCACCACCATGCCCAGCTAATTTTTGTATTTTTAGTATAGACAGGGTTTCAACATGTTGGCCAGGATGGCCTCGAGCTCATGACCTTGTGATCTGCCTGCCTCGGCCTCCCAAAGTGCTGGGATTACAGGTGTGAGCCACTGTGCCCAGCTGTTGCTGTTATTTCTAAAAATATATAACCTAGATTGTGAATTGCAGGACCAAGTGACTATTTGTAAGACTTCTGCTGAATATTACACAACTGTCCTCTAGAAAGATTCTGTCCATTTTATCCCCACAAGCAGCTCCTCTTGTTTTTAATATGCTGGTGTTGACTTATTTTTAAGCAACATGGATAATTTAGGCTATAAAACCCTATAAAGCATCAAAACGTGGAAAGAAATATCTGTCCTCCAATTTTAGTGACGAGGGCTTAGAAGATGTCTAGGAATAGCATTCTTATATATAGTTACTTAAGGAATGGAGAAGGCACTCACACTCACTGGGTCTACATATTTCAACTTCGAAAGTGGGGAAATAATCTTAACTGTATTTGTTCTCATTACAGCAGGATACTCATGGGCTCCCAGGCGACAGCGTGAAGAGACACAACAAATGAAATCTCGCTGTAGGAGAACCATTAACAAAGGTGAGGAACGTCCTTTGGAAAATAAAATTTTTGAAGGATCCTAGACACAACACAGGGTACAATCAACAAGTATCTCCATGTCCTACAGTGGGGTTAACATTTGAAATTCTTGGACTGGAGAAGAATTTGTTTTCTGCTATGGGAAATAAAGAACCCTCCTCTGTTGATAAACTGCCATTGACTTAATATACATTGTGACCTGCCAGTTTACCGCATTTAAATTGCATAATTTACAAGATGGAACATTAAAATTATAAAAATAGTGATGAAAAATAAGGTAAAAACTGCACTTATGTATGCACCAACCTAATGAAACTATCAAAATTGTAATTCTGGTTACCGAAGATAGCCAGAACCAAAGCTTCATACCCAGAACAATTTCAAACTAACATGGTGGGATGAAGACGACTTCTTAGCATCCTTAGCCAAGTAATTAAGAGAATTGATGTAAACGTGATACAATATGAAGGAAAGTGTCCAGCCTTTGGAAGATGACGGACCTGGATTTAAATCTCAGTTATGTGAAACTGTATGCATTCCATAACTTCTCTGAGCTTCAGTTTTCTAACATATTAAATGTGTATAAATGTTCTCTTGTCTTATCGTTTTTTCCTTTAATTTATAAGGATTTGGGGGATAAAGCATGCAATGGGCTGAATGAAGGATAAAATACTCAATAAATCATAATTACTATCATTAGAATTAAGTGTAAAATTGCAGAGAAATATAAATATAAGTGTATTTTCTAAGTTTTTTCACCGTTCTCCTGTCCATTGGCAAATCTCAAGTTTTAAGAGTATGCCTGTAGTCATCATGTAGCCCAATAAATAATTAATTTTTATTCAAATCCCCAATAATTATGAGAAGTGTATTGCAGTGGGCTAGGTCCTAGGGTTACAGAGATAAACAATTCACAATTTTACTCTATGGGACAGTCTTTTCTAGGAGAACCAAAAATTAGAGTATATATAATAACTGTCCAAAGACTGAGAAAATCTCCACTTATTCATACACCTCTCAAGTTAATAATCAATTACTTCTCCATAGTCTTCCTGCTTTCTAGATGAAATATAACTCATCATTTATCTCTCCGCACATGGAAACTCCGAGATCTGTTTCCTTATTTTTCTAGACATTCCCTAGCCTTTGCCAATAGTGCCATAACTTTCGTTTTGAAGACTGGTATGTACAAAGTGTACGACCCACTTTTGAATTAAGAATTATAAAGGAATTCTTAATGACCTGGGAGCAGATTATTGGAATTAAAGATTATCCATGGACATTTTGCTTTTAAATTCATAGTAATATTTTCATTGGTTCTGCTAATTATGCAGTTTGTGGAAACAAACGGGATATTTACTTAAGGTTAGACTAGCGAGTAGAAAAATTTTCAAAGGCCAAAATAAGTATCTCTGGCCCTAGGGAAAGTGTAAAACAGCAACATTTGCAAAAGACTGCTTTTCTCTTCAGTTTGGTGGTTTGGAATAATCAATCTCAGAAGTGATATATAAATAATTTCTTTTACAGAAATAAGAGAAGAGCTAAGCATAAAGGCAAAATGAGAAAGGTGACTTTTCCTCATTAAACTTCATTACATGGCTGGGCGCGATGGCTCACGCCTATAATCTCAGCACTTTGGGAGGCTGAGGTGGGCAGATCATGAGGTCAGGAGATCGAGACCATCCTGGCTAACGTGGTGAAACCCTGTCTTTACTAAAAATACAAAAAATTAGCCAGGCGTGGTGGCATGCGCCTGTAGTCCTAGCTACTCAGGAGGCTGAGGCAGGAGAATCGCTTCAACCTGGGAGGTGGAGGTTGCAGTGAGCCGAGATAGTGCCACTGCCCTCCAGCCTGGGCAACAGTGACTCTGTCTCAAAAAAAAAAAAAAAAAAAAAAGAAAGAAAAAATAATAAATAAATAAATAAACAATATTTTAAGAACTGAAAATAAAAAATCCACATATCACATCACTATCATATTAAAATAAAAATGCCAAAAATCAAATGGAACCATTTGAAAAGTATTCTCTCTCTAGAGTTAACTGTGGTGTCCCTCCCCTGTACCTCTCCCCTTTTTTTTCCCCTACCCATTAATGTGAATAACTGATAGCTGACTGTGTAAAATATCAGGTAAGCTTTGGTGTATGACTGTCAGTGTCCTTAGGACATAGAGTATACAGAGTGCCATGGTTAGTCATAAAGAAGAGAAGACACTCCTTCCTTCCCTTCTATGAGTGAAGACACTTTGCATAATAGAGACAACTTTGACATTTTAATTTTCTTTTCTTTTTTTTTTTTTTTCTTTTTGAGATGGAACCTCCCTCTATCACCCAGGCTGGAGTGCAGTGGCGCAATCGTGGCTCCCAAATCCTGCCTTCTTGGGCCTCTTATGGAGACTTTATTGGATAAGCATGATTGACCACTGTGTGGAAATGTGATTGGAAAGAAACAGCGTGATCTTACACTAACAGACTGAGTGAGGAAACCCAGCAAATCCTGTCTGTTCCGATTCTTCTTGGCCTCTGTGCATTGTTCCTTCCTCTAGGGTATGGGGCAGGACCCCTTCTGAAATGGGGGTCTTATGACCCACAATCAGACAGGATGGGTCAGATAATTTCTTTATGGCCAGCTCCAAGATAGAAAGGTAAGGGAAGATTCCCACCATGGGGAGAAAAAGAAACAGGTGAAAAGAGAGTGGGAGATGGTCAGGGAGAGAGATTCTGTTTTCCAAGGCTTAAAATTCCCCAACATTATAGAAAGGGCTGTAAGAGCTATGAGCCATGAATCATTAACAAGTATCCAGATTCTCTATGTCTATGTCTATATTATAATATCAAAACATCTGTACATTTTCCTTTAAATAAAGCAACATATCTATATGCTTAATATATGCTTTTTACCATTTGTCTGCATAATTCCTTCTACCATAAATAATGTTTTCCTAATTCATATCTCTGCAGAAAATTAAAAGAAAAACAATGGAGTCAGTGTTGTTAAATAATTTATTTAAATGACATCATAATCCAGCGCTAAGATAAATGCTCTGAAATCCTGAAATGTGGGTGAATCTGTTGCTTGCTTTGCGGAAATATCTTGTTTCCAAATTCTGTAGACACTGGCTGAACAGGAGGAGAGACAGACAGAGAGGGAAATAGCAAGAGAGAGAAACATAAGGAGAGACACACAAAGACAGACAGAATAGAGATCAGGATGCAGTGTCATTAGAAAAATACTTCTAAAATACTGGGAGAAATCCCTTTGCTACGGATGCTATAGCAAACATCTTTTGGGTAATATAAAAAACATTAATACATCAGCCGGGCGCAGTGGCTCACGCCTGTAATCCCAGCACTTTGGGAGGCCGAGGTGGGCAGATCACGGGGTCAGGAGATCGAGACCATCCTGGCTAACACGGTGAAACCCTGTCTCTACTAAAAATACAAAAAAAAAAAATAGCCGGGCGTGGTGGCGGGCGCCTGTAGTCCCAGCCACTCAGGAGGCTGGGGCAGGAGAATGGCATGAACCTGGGAGGCGGAGCTTGCAGTGAGCTGAGATCCTGCCACTGCACTCCAGCCTGGGCAACAGAGCAAGACTCCGTCTCAAAAAAACAAAAACAAAAACTAAAACACATTAATACATCCTCATAATTGGCTGGAAAATGCACTCTGGGGCTGTAGTTTCAGGGTTTTTTTTTGTTGTTTTTTTTATCGTTGTTTTTCCTGAAGCAGTGCCTGTGTGGTTTCACTGAAGAGTTTCTTTAGCAGACTATGTTGGAAATTCAGGGAAAAGGTGCCAAGGATTTCTTAGAAATGTATTTCATGGTACAGTATCAAGGGGCAGTATTTACTTTGGATATGCTTCCACTGAAGAATTGAGATGCTATGGGGGAATTTTGTTGTTTCCGCATATAATGTTAATGGTCCTAAATTAATTACAACTCTAAAGTTAAAAAGTTCGAATGCCTTAATGTTTCTTTTTTTGTTTTCAAAATTCCAGAGGGATTTGGCTCTGAACAAATCCTACTCCTCACCTATCAAAGGATCCAGTGTGTTTTAATTCTGTTACTCACCCAAACGTGTATTTCTTTTTCTTTCTCTGCTCAATCTCTCCTAAGGAAATACTGCCAATCGAAAACAAATTGGGTTCAAAAATCTATGAAATAAATTAGTCTGCAAATGATGCTTTAGGAATTAAGCCAGTGTTTTACAGGAAAGGAAAGATGTTTACCTACTGTGATCCCTCTCATAAGAAAAAAATTAAAATGTCGGCCAGGTGCGGTGGCTCACGCCTGTAATCCCAGTACTTTGGGAGGCCGAGGCGGGCAGATCACCCGAGGTCAGGAGTTCAAGACCAGCCTGGCCAACATGGTAAAACCCCCATCTCTACTAAAAATACAAAAAAAAATTAGCCAAGCATAGTGGCGGGCACCTGTAATCCCAGCCCTGACCTCAGGCTCTCCACACTTTGGAATGATTTAGAAGTGTCATCTATGACACCCTAGATAGGGAACTGCTTGAGCCCCAGCTCCTAATTTCGCTTCTTTGAAGCACTTTTTGGTCCTTTCTCCAAGTGTGGGGCGGAACAGATAGCCCTGTGGAATCATCTGGGCCCTGGGTATAGGGCGCGCTGAATTCAGGAGGATCTGGCAGGTGGATCTTTTGCATCTCAATTACTGTCTTCCTTTCACCTCTTTGTTTACTATCATTCTTGACAATTCTGATATCCATCTAAATGAACCACCAACAGCCCACCAATTCCTTCACTTCTTTAGATTCTACAATGTTTCTTCTCTCATTTCACTAAAAGGTCATTGACTCACATGGTCACACTCAAGACTTTTCATCACCAGTAACTACACCAATTCGAAAATCTTAATTTCAAACCCTGCTGCTTTGACCATTCATCTACTACCAATCAGTTCACTTACTCTGCTTCTCTCACTCCAGAAATTGACTGATTCACCCATACCTCCAAGCCATCAAAAGCATTATGTTTTCTCTATGCATAAAATCCCTTTGCATGTGAGTCTTCATTTCCCTTTTTAAACAACCATCCTCCATGGTCTAGTACTATAATCAGTCCCTTGCATATACTCTGAATTCCCATGCTCTTCTGTGCTTCAGTCAAATGTTGGCAATATCTATCCCTAATTAACCCAATCAATCATTTACTCAATGCCTGGATCCAAAAATCTGAATACTCTTTGAAGTAACACATACGACAAATTCCTGACCCCAAGTCCCAGAGAAGCCTCTCACATTTCCAGACAATTTTAGCATTTCAATCTAATTATTTTCCCTTCTCAAAGGTGACATTTCTCCACTGTCTCTTTCCTGAAATTTTTCTCATTCTCAGCTGAAAATTTGATTCATATTTAATAAAATAGATCCAATTCAGTGCCTTATCTGATTACAGCCACATCCACCAAACTACCTGCATCTGTGTCACATGCTGTGTCATCTCTCTCTTTAAAGTCTATGAACTTTCTCTGCTCTTATCTAAGAGCATGGATACTCTGGATCCATTCTTTCATACCTTGTTAGGACCTCACTCCTAGAACTCCCTCCTTTTACTTCTGTCTCACCTTCTAATGGTTCATTTACATTTGGACTCACGTAGCAGGACAAGTCACAGACAAAACCCCTCAGACACCAAGTTAAAGAAGCCTGGAGCTTCGGCAAGACTCACGTCTCCAACAACCGAGCTCTCTGAGTAAGCAATTCCTGTCCCTTTTAAGGGCTCACAACTCTAAGGGGGTCCGTGTGAGAGGGTCGTGATCGATTGAGCAAGCAGGCGGTATGTGACTGGGGGCTGCATGCACCGGTAATTAGAACAGAACAGAACAGGACAGGGATTTTCACAGTGTTTTTCTATACAATGTCTGTAATCTATAGATAACATAACCTATTAGGTCAGGGGTTGATCTTTAACTGCCAGGCCCAGGGTGTGGCGGTGGGCTATCTGCTTGTGGATTTCATTTCTGCCTTTTAGTTTTTACTTCTTCTTTCTTTGGAGGCAGAAATTGGGCATAAGACAATATGAGGGGTGGTCTCCTCCCTTACTCAAATATGCCTTAATATCACCCACCTTTAAAAGAAATTTTATAAACTCCAACATCTACTTTCAGTTACTATTCCATTTCTCCATTGCATTTGCTAGAAACGCCCATCCAAAGAGTTGTCTATAGTCTGATTCCTACTTCCTCAGCTTCTCTCCTGTGCTCAGATTTTCCAATTGGACTTTCATTACCATCACACTATAAACATTTCTCATAATAATGTTACTGACAAAATACATCCTTTGGAAGATGATGTTCATTCTCCATGTTCATTCTAAACTACCTTTTAGCGTCAGTGGCCCAGCAGCAGATGACCAGTCCCTCCTTCCCGAAACTCTTTGTTCTCTGGGATTTTTCAACATCAGCACTCACCTTGCTTGATTTTCTACCTCTTCTTATCACCCTTTCTTCCTCTCTTTTACTCGCCCCTTCTCCCTTGCCAAACCTCAACATATTAGAATGTCCCAGAGCTCCCTCCTCAAGCCTTCCTCTCTTATACAGCTTTACCTAAATCTCAGGATAAAGAATCTCAAATTTTGATCTCCAGACCTGTCCCCAGAGCTCCAAAGTCCTCTATCGACTACCTACTTGAGAATTCTGCTAGGATACTGAATTTCCATCTCAACAGAATGCCATCAAAAGCAACATATTCGTTTTCACTCAGAAGCTTCTTCCAAAGTTTTTTAGACATTTTGGTAAACAATATTACCACCACTTTGTCATGTAGAAGTACAATCTAAAGACATTTCCCTGGTTCTGTTCCCTTCGTCATGCAAAACGTCTACTCCATGAATGAGTCACATCGGCTCTGCCTCCAAAATATTTTGTAAATCCAAACACTTTCTGTCATCATACTGCTAAAATTGCTGCACAATGTCAGTCGTCTGTTACCTGGATTATTCTGACTTATTCAGTTACGCTAGTTAAGCTTTCTAACTAGTCTCTCCACCTTTGGTCTTGCTTCCCCACCTCCAATGCTACCCACCTCAACATTCTCTTCACATAGCAACAAGAATATTTTTTTTTTCTTTCCAAATTGGGAGTGTTCTCACATCCTTACCCTGCTTAAAACCTTCTAATTGGCCGGGTGTGGTGGCTCATGCCTGTAATCCCAGCACTTTGTGAGGCCGAGGCGGGTGGATCACGAGGTCAAGGGATCAAGATCATCCTGACCAACATGGTGAAACCCCGTCTCTACTAAAAATACAAAAATTAGCTGGACGTGGTGGCACATGCCTGTAGTCTCAGCTACTCAGGAGGCTGAGGCAGCAGAATCTCTTAAACCTGGAAGGTGGCGGTTGCAGTAAGCCTAGATAGCGCCATTGCACTCCAGCCTGGGTGAGAGAGTGAGACTCTGTCTCAAAAAAAAAACAAAAACAAAAACACACACACAAAAAATCCTTCTAATTGTTTATAATCAGATTATCCAAACTTCTCAGTATGGCTTACAAGACACTGGATGAACTCAAACTTGTTACCCATCTGTCCTCTACTATCTCAATTCTTCCCACATTTGTTATGCATATGCTACAGTGTCTCCCTTCTGATTTAAATTTGGCACATCCATTACTGTCTCAGGACTTTGCATTTGCCATTCCTCTGCCTGGGGCACTTCATTATCTGAAATTTCCTTGGCTGCCTGCTTCTTCTCATTGAGGTCTCAAATCGTAACTAACCTTTTTAGGGATGCATTTCCGGACAACTTTAATTAAAGCGGACACCTGATCTCTATCTCATCGCTCTATTTTTATTTCTTTATCACCCTATTTTTATTTCTTATCAATAGTTGGAATTCATATCTTACTCATTTTTTGTCCATTTTTAGTATCTCTTCTTAAACCCAACTGAAAAGCAAACTACTAGAATGCTTTATTCACGACTGTATCCCAAAACCTAGTAAGGAAATTGCCATTTTGGTAAAAACTTATCAAAGCTGTTCAGTGGACTAGCTATATCCACCTCCATTGAGATATAAACTGCTCAGCATGCCTCACAGATTATAGCAAACTTTAATGCACTCCCATCGGCTGACTATAGGCAAGTACTCAGTAACAAAGCAACTCACTGCTTCTAACAATTTTCCATAGATTAATATAGGATGTCTCTACCTCATAGGGCAGACTGTGCCAGGAAGTCATACGTTGGGTCCAGTCTGGTTGAGTCAAACTAAGGTACCTGGGGTTTTGGTTTTGTTTTGTTTTGTTTTGTTTTTCATTTATTGGGGAGCATTGATGACAGTGCATATTAATAGAAGACCTCAGTGCCTCTGGGGTCTTGGAAAGCAACCTGGTCATATGAAAGAGTCCTCTGTCCCTCCTTTCCTGAGTGTCAATCTTTAATTTAGAAGAAAAGAAAAGTACAGCTTTTTTATTTGGCTGTATTAAAATTTATGGGGCAGGGTGGTTTTCAGGCTGCTGCTGCTGCCAGGCACCGCTCTGATGATGTATGACTGTGACATGTCACCAGTGTAGCCAGCCTCTGATGATCCATTGCAGCAGCAAGTCATTTGTCATACATCACTGCCTCGACAGCTGCCCCCGTCTGGGCCTCTCCTATGTACTCCAGCAGGGAGTCCTGGCTTAAAACAAGCTCCGTGCTCCTTCTGCACTCCCACGGCCACTGCATTTAGCATGTATTTCTTACCATTAGTGAGAGAAAAGAAAAATAATGGTTAGTGGCAAACTCCGCTGGAGTTTTAAAGGTAAAAGGTTTACATATTCTGATGTCATAAGCCAAGAGCAAATATGATGATTAGGAAGATGACTTGATACTTTCAGAATGCCACATTAATATAAAAGTACTCAAAAATAGTGATGTAGCATTCATTCTCTGCCAGCTATTCTTCTAAGGATTTTACATATATTAAGCAATTTAATCCTCTAAGAGTCCTTAAGAGATGGTATTATTATCACCCATTTTACAGATGAAGAAAATGGGGTACAGAAAGATCAACTTGCCCATTGTCATCCAGCTCAGTAAACAGAAGAAACAGCATTTAGACCAAGTCAGCTGAAATCTGAAACCTTTGCTCTCAACCACTATGCCTTGCTGTATATACTTTCAGACACGATTCTAGTGGTTCTTCCCAGATGCTTATGTTGACCCCTGCATTCCAGGACCAAATAAACGCACAGACACTGTCCAGGCATTTTATTCAATTTGTATAATGTACTTGTTATTAATAATAATTATTAAAGATAATATCATTTAACAATTGCATGATAGATTCTAGGGTATATGGTAGGTAGTTTGCTAATGTTATTAAGTTTCCCAGCTTTGCAAGGTATAGTTCTATTTTCTTTTGTTTTGAATAGATGGATAGAGAAGTACATTAAAAAGTTACTGAAGATGTTTTCAAAACAAGCCATTTGCAAAAGGACTAAAGAGACAAGACCAAACAATCAGGGGCAGCTATAAATTGAAAAAGTGAGTGAGTGACTGAAATTGATTTCTGTAGAATAGTTGAAATGCCATTTGTATATATTTTAAATAAATAACTCAGTTAAAATCTATTTAAATGTCATTAAAACACAGTTTATAGTATTTACTTTTCTATTCCAACTGAAAAATTAGTATTTTATGGCTGAGTTGGGAAGGACTCTTCACAGATTCATATCCTTTACAGTTCCTTGCATTCAATTACAACAGGTACATCTTTCTGTACCAAGAAGAAAAAAAAAAGGAAGCAAAGAAATATTATTATTAGGGGTTTTAATGCATGAAGCATAAATAAACAGATTCAAATACTGTAAGGGAGATAACTTTGGTCTATTATCAATGTCCTTTATTTTAATTGTAATGAATTGGGGCTATGGGAGTAAAGACATTTTTCCTACATGTTGATAATTTCATTACTTTCAACAATTGTAGTAGATTCAATTTCAACTGAAGTAAGAACGTGCTATGAGCAAATACTTGTTTATTTCACTTATTGGAAAACAAAATTTGTTAATTATATTTTCTTTATATATTAACATGTATCATATATTAACATATTTTCATAAATTATTACACATTTTTAATCAAATCTTTACATAAAGCACACAAATATGCAAGCTTAGGAAAAGAATGAATGAATAAATGAATCACTGAATGGATTTGAGGAATATTAGCATTTATTAATTTCCGTTCTAAGCTCTTAAATTAGAAAACCTTGACAAGAAATATTTAAATATTAAAATAAGAGTTTTAAGAGTTTGAAAAAACTCTTAATTTCCAGTTACTAAATATTTCTCTTAAAATTATTGTGCTAAGAAACCTCACTCATTATGGAAAACAATACCTGTAGAAGAAGGTGGCCCTGGCGCACTTTGCAGCATGGATAAAGGAAGAGAAGAAAGGCCTAAGACTCTTGTAATTATTTAGTGAGTTCAACTGCTTAAAATTTGCCTGGACTTCTCAGCTGTGGTTTCCACAGCATTTTAATAAACATTGCAACACAGGACTGGATTTCTTTTTAATTGAGCATTTCTGAACAGTCATCTTCCTCGTCCATCCATCAGCTCTATTTATGTGTTGCCCCATTATCTTCAATTGCAGAGTGGTGTTCTGAATTCAGCTGGAGAAGTAGCTACCAGCTGCCCAGGCTCTCATAGAAGGCAAGAGACAGCCTTCTCACCAGCTCTAGCAATAAGAAGGGATCAGTGAATTACAAGTTTGCTTTCCCCACACCAAAGTTATTAGTCTGCTCTTCTTTAGTTCTCACATTCATCTGAACTTCACTCTTGTGTCTCTACTTTCTGATGGCCACATCCACTTAAATGTTCTACCATTGCTTGAAACTCCACATACTTCAAATTGAATTGATCCTATCCTGTTCTCCAAAAAGCCCACTCGATTTTCAGTTTTCTAAATATCTGCGATTTAAATGTCATTTTCTTTGATTCCTAAAGCTTTTTATTTTATTTTATTTTTTTTAACTCTTCATGTTCAGCAGTCACTGGATCCCATCATTTTTTTTTTTTTTTTTTTTTTTTTTTGAGATGGAGTCACTTTCTGTCGTCCTGGCTGGAATGCAGTGGTGCAATCTCAGCTCACCGCAAGCTCCACCTCCCGGGTTCATGCCATTCTCCTGCCTCAGCCTCCCGAGTAGCTGGGACTATAGGCGCCCGCCACCATGCCCAGCTAATCATTTTTTTGTATTTTTTTTTATTCAAGACGGGGTTTCACCGTGTTAGCCAGGATGGTCTCGATCTCCTGACCTCGTGATCCACCCGCCTCGGCCTCCCAAAGTGCTGGGATTACAGGCATGAGCCACCGCGCCCGGCCTCCATCATTTATTTACTGTTCTTGGCAAAGTCTTTTAGATCAACTTTCCTTTCTTCTTCCCAAAGGCAAAATTGTGTACTCTCAAAAACTCATAGAATTTGGTTACACACAGACATGGGTTCATGTCCCTGAATTTCTAGGTACTAGTTTTGCAAATTTGGAGGAGTTGTTCAAGCTCTCTTGATTTTATTGTCCTTTTTTATAAATGAAGAAAAACACATTACATCTTATTTAGTTTTTATGATGGGTGTTATAAAGTTTAAATAAAATTATAAGTTTAGAATAAATTATTTGACAGTTTCTACTACAGTAGCTGTCAGAGTTGGTGCTGAGTAAATAACTATTAGGTTGTTATTGCAGTTACCAGCCTAAACCCAGCAAACCAATTTAAGGTGGCATAACCCAGTTTAGACTAGTTAAAGAAATAAAAATTAAAAACGGCTTTTAAAAAAAGTATTGATATGGAATGACTTCAGGCTCAGCTGGGTCTCAACACCCCAACTATTTCATCAAGGTTTTTTTTTTTCTCTCTTTATTCTTTTCACCTGTGGGATAATCTCAGGGATTACCCTCATTCCCTCCCACTACAGTTGAATTTCTTTTTTCTTTTTTTGAGACGGAGTTCCACTCTTGTTGCCAAGGCTAGGGGGCAATGGTGCAATCTCAGCTCACTGCAACCTCCACCTCCCGAGTTCAAGCGATTTTCCTGCCTCAGCCTCCTGAGTAGCTGGCATTACAGGCACCTGCCACCATGCCCCTAATTTTTTTATTTTTTATGTTTTTATTTTTAGTAGAGATGGGGTTTTACCATGTTGGCCAGGCTGTTCTTGAACTCCCGACCTCGGGTGATTCACCCACCTCGGCCTCCCAAAGTGTTGGGATTACAGGCGTGAGCCACCGTTCCCGGCCAACTTTCTTCATCATGGCTGGCCAACAGCTTGTCTTCCCATTCTTTCAGCACTATTACAAGTAAGAGACTGTTGTCTCCAATGTCAGAATATTGACAGGGGAGAACAGCATGGGGCATGTGTCCATAACTTAAATAAAATTATTCTGAGTAGAGGAATAGGGCTTCTTAATAGATCAGTTTTGGGTCTCATTCGGGCCTTAGGAAAAGGTCACAAAATTGAAGTGACCCCAGGATTACATGGCATACTGGACAGTTAAAACCCTAAGAAAGAAATGCTGGCCAGGAACCCAACAGAAATCCACAATGCATTCTTCTCAGAGGATTTGGGGATCTAGTCTTTTATATTTCTTTACTTTTTTTTTCTTTTTTTGAGACAGAGTCTTGCTCTGTTGCCCTGGCCAGAGTGCAGTGGCGTGATCACAGCTTACTGCAGCCTTGATCTCCCCAGGCTGAAGGAGTCCTCCCACCTCAGCCTCCCACATAGCTGGAACTGTAGGTGTGTGCCACCACGCCCAGCTAATTTTTTTTTTTTTTAATATTTTGTAGAGATTGGGTCTCACTCTATTCCCCAGGCGGGTGTCTCACTCCTGGGCTCAAGCAATCCTCCTGTCTTGGCCTCCCAAAGTGCTGGGATTACAGGCATGAGCCACCATGTCCAGTCTCTCATATTTTTAATGACTACTACAAATCACTACTAGATTAACTAATCTAAAATATAGATTGTATTTCATAATTTAAGAATTACTTCCATTTTAAACTGGCTACATTTGAATTCTCCAGAACTTAATTCCAGTTCAGCATTCCCAGTAATGAAACTTCTTCAACCAGGCATTTGCATTGTCTTCTATTTGTATTATATTTTGCCAAACTCATGTTTCCTGCTTTTGCTAATACTATCAGTTTCACTCCTAAGCATTTCTGGATTCATCTGCTCATCTACCCAAATACTACTCAAACCTTAAGGTAAAAATACAAATTTCAACTACTCTGACAGAGCCTTTCCAACACATTTTAGTCTGCATTCTGCAATACCTTCCCCAAACACCTATAGATGACAGAGATTTGGGAATTAGTTCCTCAAAGACTTATATATACCTTAGAATCACATTTTGGGCCACAATTGGTGGAAGAGAAGTGAGGTAAAAAGGAGGGTAAAGGCAAATTTGCAGGTCCCCAATTTTCTACCCTTTATAGCCAATGCGGTTCTGCCTTGCTTTTTTGTCTGAATGTTTCAAAGAGAGAATTCTTTGGTTAAGTAATATTTCAAAATTCCTGAAGCATTTTCCAGTCTTTATCAATTATTTAATGCATTATTATAAACTATTATTTGATCAATACTTGAAAATAATTTTTCTCTGCAATAAGAATATAAGTTCCTCAATTACAGGACTTGTGTGTTTTGTTTTTTATTTTTATCTTTGTATTTTAAATGCAAATCCTATGTTATGCAAAAACACTAAATCAATTAAAAATTCATTTTACCGCATAAAAAGAAGCTATGGGATACTGGATATATAAAAGTAATTTTAAAGTATTTATGCATATACTTCAGAACAATCTTATACATGATAAATGCAAACAATTTTATCTGTCATTTAAAAATAAACAAATAGAAAGCTAACTGACTAGCTGTTAGAGAAAAGTAATAAAATTGCCACCCTCAAAGAGAAGAAAAGTAATTTCAGTAACTCTCACAATTAAATATTTATCAGAAATAAAGATAAGATGTCTCTGAGATTATAAGAAAACCTAAAAGTACATAATTTATTTGTGTATTAGTCAGGATTCTCTAGAGGGACAGAATAGGACAGATCTACACACACACACACACACACACACATATATAAAATATATATATATAATATATACATACACACACACACACATATATAAAATATATATATATAATATATACATACACACACACACACACACACACACACACACACATATATCTTTGTCCTGTTCTGGATGATTTCTACCTTCAAACATCGGACTCCAAGTTCTTCGGTTTTGAGACTCGAACTTTTAAGGTTGTGAAACAATTCTGAATAATATTGTGATTGTGGACATAGCACACTAAACATTTGTGAAAATCCACAGACCTTTTCAGCACAAATAATGATCCTTAAATAAATTATTTTAGGAAGCTGCAGGATCCCAGAATGTAACCTGACTAAATTACAAATGTATGAAACAACCTTACTCAAGAAGGTGGAGGATAAAAGTGCTGACTTCATTAATTAACTTTGGAAATGAGTTGAATCCATGAAACCAAAGGCAGAAGGAACTTTTTATAAATCTTACCTACCAGTTGATAGTGCTGGATTGTATCACAAAGTATAAAAGAAAAACCCATGAGTGCATACTGATATCAATTAATTATTTTATACATAAATAAATGCAGGAGAATAGACAAATCTCCCACACAGAAGGATTTCAGATAATTTATGTAGATACGCTGCCCTCAGGGAAGTGGGGCCTAACTCCTCACTTCTTATGTTTAGGCTGCCTGTGTTAACTTTGCCGTAAAGAGAACAGTACAGACAGGGGAAAAAAGCATAACTTTATGGTGGAGAAATCTGACAAACACTGTCTCACCCAGGTAATCAAAGCTAACATCCGCAGAGATAAGTTATGTTGGTAGGATGCATCCTTGAGATGGTGTGATGTAAATGACACTTTACCTCTGTGATCTTCCTCCCAAAAACTCATAACCCCAGTCTAATAATTTAAATAAACAAACACAAATTTCCAACAAATACCAATTAAGCAGTATTCTACAAAATACCATCTGTAATACTCAAAACTGTCAAGGTCATCAAAAACAAAAAAGATCCAAGAACCTGCCACAGATAAGACGGTCCTTAGGAGTCATAATAACTAAATGTGGTATGATGTATTGAATGGAATCCTAGCATCAAAAGAATAATTTTAGTAAGAAGTGAGAAAAACCTGAATAAACGATGTACTTCAGTTAATAGTAATCTATCAATGTTGGTTCATTAATGGTGACAAATATACCATACTAATGTGAGATGTTAATAAGAGAGGAAACAGCATGTGAGGTATAAGGGCACTCTGTGCTATCTTTCCTTTTTTTTTTTTGGTAACTCTAAAAATATTCTAAATTGAAAGTTCATTAAAAACAAATTAGCATTTTCCAAACTTATTGACGGTAGGCTTTATTTTGCAAAACACAACACACATGCAAAAGAATCCCTTGAGTGCTTGGTTTGACAGATGTTCTTAAAAACATTTTTTAGCATAAATAATTGAAAGTGTTAAAGGAATACCTGGAAAAAAAACAGTATCTTAAAGAGGGGCAGGGAAGGTAAAATGCAACTAACTGAGCCTGTCTATCAGAATAGTCCATTATGGAGTTAAATTCTATGGGAAAAAGACTTACACTAAGAAGCAGAGAAACTGTTTCCATAAGTGTATCTTTAAAAAGTTAAATTATAAACTTCATTAACGGTGAAATAATGTGATTTAATTGCTACAGGGGTTTAGCACATGCAGAGAACTCATTTTTTGAATGGGTAAATAAGTACAGTTAGGGATCAATAAATGATACCCCAAAGCATGGCACTTTGGTATGATGAGAACTTTGAACTGAAGGACATTGGAAGGGCCTCAGAAGCAAAGTCTGGTTCTGACCTTCTCCTGCCCTTCTTTATCCTGCTTCCCTTCCTTCCTCAGGCCAGCCCAAAAACCTAGAATTCCTCTTCCCCAAGGGAGGTCAGAGAAACCAGAACCCCTATTCCCCAGAGCCAGCCATAAAACCTAGAAATATTGCTCTAACCTTCTGTTGCCTTTCTCTGTAAGGGCTGTCCATAAGACATTCTCTCACCTATCTTGTCTGAAGGTAGATCATGAGACCATCATTGAAGAAGGGGTTCTGCCCTATACCTGGGAGAAGGAAGTTCACACAGAAAGGCCATAAAGAATCTGAACAGACAGGGCTTGCTTGCTTTCCCCTCTCAGTCTATTCCTGTTAGATCATTCCATTTTTGTCCAATCACAATTCCACACGACTGTCCATTCTGCATCAAACCTTAACATAAAGATACCATTTGACCCAGCAATCCCATTACTGGGTATATACCCAAAGGATTATAAATCATTCTGCCATAAAGACATATGCACACGTATATTCACTGCAGCACTATTTACAATAGCAAAGACTTGGAACCAACCCAAATGCCCATCAATGATAGACTGGATAAATAAAATATGGCACATATACACCATAGAATACTACGCAGCCATAGAAAAGAATGAGTTCATGTCCTTTGCAGGGACATGGATGAAGCTGGAAACCATCATCCTCGGCAAACTAACACGGGAACAGAAAATCAAACACCGCACGTTCTCACTCGTAAGTGGGAATTGAACAATGAGAACACACAGACACAGGGAGGGGAACATCACACACCAGGGCCTGTCAGGGGGTGGGGGGCAAGGGGAGGGAGAGCATTAGGACAAATACCTAATACATGCGGGGCTTAAAACCTGGATGACCGGTTGATAGGTGCAGCAAACCACCATGGCGCATGTATACCTCAGTAATAAACCTGCACGTTCAGCACATGTATCCTAGAACTTACAGTATAATTTTAAAAAAAGGAATTTAGGGAAAATAGCCATTCTAAACACTAAAGTATTATAAATACTTAAAAAATAAAAAATAAATTGATTGTTTTCACTTGGGTCTTTGAGTCTTCGTGTCTGAAGGTTCTCATGTCAGATAAAACCTTGATTAAAAAATTTGTTATGTTTTTCTCTTGTTAACCTGTCTTTTGTTACAAAAGTGTGGCCGTGACCCTTGTGATGGCAAGGAAAAGATCACACCTTTCTACTGTACTGTGAACCTTAAGATAATTTATCTTCAAGATAGTAGCAGTAGAAGATAGTTTTTACCTGACTTACTAAAATTAGTAACAAGTAAAGACCAATTTGACAAATTCTCTTTGGAATATCCTGAAATCCATCTGTACTTCTCCCTTGGAGACTTCCCTTGCGTTAAGTAATTAACTTTGGTGTATTTGACCCTTTAGGAAAAAGGTTAAAATATTGTGTCAGGACAATATACACACCCCTCACACCCCTATTTCAGCATGGCTTAAATATTTTGGAGAATATGGTTGGTTACATATTCAACAACATTCCATTTATTATGTTAATCGCCCCATGGAATCGTCAATTAGTTATTGGGCTCCCCAGTAAATTATTCCACCCCAAAAGACCAACTCTGTATTTGGAAAATATTTCAATAGATCTGGGCTATACCAATTGCTGTTTTTCTCTCTTCTTTGCCTGCCACAGTGTGGTGGGAAAATGTTAATTTTACCCCCAATTTTCTCTAGCAGGTTTTTTTTTTTTTTTTTTTTTTTTTTTTGCGAAGCAAGGGCTTGCGATTGTTAATATCTGTGCTACCATGGCCTCTAAAGCCGGACATTCCTCCTGAATATTCCCCCAGGCCAGACCTTTAATTCCAGGACGAACACCAAGGCCAGCAATCAATAAGTTGATTCTCCATCTGCCTTTGACAGAGGAAACACCAGGCTGACACCAGCCAGTCTGGGATCAGCTGTTTCCCTGCCTTTGATCTCCTCAGTTAGGGCTGTCCAAACTCCCATGGGCGTCTGTTTCAGCTTAGATACAGGCCACATCATGCTGATAACTCCTCCAAGGCCTATTGTAGCCATTGTATTTGAGGAGGGGATCACCTGTCAGAGTGACTGGTTACAACCCCTCCTTGACTGCGGGAAGCCTTTTTGATGCAGGGCAGATGATAATGAGAGTCTAATTGAGTGATTAACTACCTTGACTGACTTGGAGGTTTTAATGACACCTCTACATTAAGGTCTGCATTTCCCAGCAGGCTCCCAGTTTGTAACTGTATGGCCATGATATTTGCAATTATAAGCCTTTCCTTTAACCAGCAGGGATTTAACAAATGGACTTGGTTAATCACAGCTAGAAAGCCCTCACATCTGACTTTGTTATGGAAAAACACCTATAAATTCAAAGGCATGATTGATTTCTTAATAGAGCCCATTCCAGGTCCAGGGTCCTATACGTAAGATAGAAACTATGTTTTTCAGAAGACATGGAAACTAACAAAAATATGTGACCGACGTACATTTCAATAGAATAAAATCATCTTAAAGATAAGTGCTGGTTTTTAAGAGTTGCCACGCACATGATCCTTCTAAGCGATGAAAGTCTGCCTAGATATACTGTCTTTAATTAAGTGGGTCTGAAGGGCCTATTAATGCAATGTTAAAAGGAACCAGTCTCAGCGGGTTCTCACAGTGGGAAAAGTATCTAGGGCTTTCAATTTACAAGGTCTTGTTACAAAAGTGCCCTGCTGTTCTGGTCCTGTTCTTTCTGCCTGGGAGCAATTTAATGATCTGCTTTAGAGCAGAGAAATGGTCAGAGAGAAAACGTTCAGGGTTATGTGTTAGCGATCAAATGCCCAATGGAATTTACAATAGTAACCAGACACTTCCTTTTCATAGCAAAGTAGAGCAGAGACAATGACATCAATACATTTGATTTGAAAAACTCTAATTGAACAAAATGGTAAGCCTTCAGTGAATGTTTGCTGATAAATATAAGGCTGATGCTGAGCATGAAGCCAACACAAATGATACAGACAACAAGGGTAATGAAAAAGAAAAAGGAGAAAGAGAATGAAAATTAGGAAAGACAAATTCTTCAAGGATAAAAATAGGGCTTTTGACTTGAAAGTTTCTTAATTAATTTGTTCTTCATTTCTTCAACCTTATTCAAGAAATATTCAAAATAGTCTACCATGTTCCAGGCCTTCTACTGAATATGCTGGAGCAACAGCTGTCCACAAAGCACTTGTGGCAAGTGAGGAATGCATCTATTTTTCTCCTTTATTCATTTAAGAAATCCTTGGTGAATGGTTACAATGGGACAGGTATGATGATATGCTTTTGATAATAATTTAAGTACCTATATTTCCCAGAACTAAGATGAAGGAGGCCTAGAAAATCCTTGAATGAATACATAGGTGAATATTTGCTGAAAGAGTCCTAGCCCAGTTAATGTGCTTCTAGGTGAAATCATGAACACAAAACAATTACTGATGATGAAACGCAATAAAAAAAATTCCATAGAAGTTTGTGCATCATGTTAGGGACCCAGGAAAAGAGGCTTACTAACTCTCCATAATTGAAGTAAGAAAACACAGACTATGTGAAATTTCAATGCATGTGATGAGTACTATTAGGGTACTGTTAGAGAGGTGAAAATTCTGGGTCTGAGATGAGTTTTGGACATCTGTGTTTTTTAAAATATAGATTGTAATATGTAAAAAAAAAGTTTTCATTTTACAGATCTGGAAAGCCTTTATTTCCAAAGAAACTATTATAAACTAAATGCTGTAAGAAGAATTGCAGAATTTTACATTTTCAATCCTCAAACCACTGTCTTATCTTAGAATAACATATTAGAATAACAGGAAGGTAGGTGGACCAAGTGGATGTTTACATTTTGGAATTTAAGGAAACACTGTGAGATATTAACTCTACCTTCTTATCTGCACTGCACTTTCATCACTAGAATTATTCTGTCTTCCAGTAAAAATGAAAATGTTTCAGGAATGTTACTACGGCAGTCCAAAACAACTTTGAAATTTTCTTTAGTCTTGTCCGAATACTATAGTCTACATTCTCAGATTAACCTTTTCTGACCTTTAAACATACTATATACCAGAAATGATTCTATAATAAGATGAATTAGACCATTACCTTGAGCACTAAAAGGTCAAGCCCTACTCTAGACCAACCGCCTCAGCCTAACTTAATAATTCAAGAATTATTTGCATTCAAAGATTGTTTACCCTCTTCATACAGTATTTTAATGTTAAGAGTAGATGTAGTAGTTGGGATGGCAAATTTACTGAGTTTTTTGAGCTGGACATTGTCAGATATTTATTTTAAAAAATTAGAAAGTCTTACATAGTATGCAAAATATAAAACATGGGGAACATTGCTTCTCTGCAAGAATAGTTACTGCAAGTTTCTTACTAGATAGAGAACGAGCATCTTTAACACACGGTTGGAGTAATTGAACCACTTGTGAATTCAACCGATGAGAATTCAGCAAAGCTCTGGCTCATGCCTACAGTTCCAACACTTTAGGAGGCCCAGGTGGGAGGATCACTTGAGGCCAGGAGTGGAATTCAGCAAAGCTCTGGCCGGGTGTGTTGGTTCATGCCTGTAATTCCAACACTTTAGGAGGCCCAGGTGGGAGGATCACTTGAGGCCAGGAGTTCCAGACCAGCCTGGTCAAAAAAGCAAGATCTCTGTCTCTCCAAAACAGCAACAACAAACACTCTGACCATTGGTTACTCAGACATATTGTTGTTTGTTGACACTATATGTCAAAACTCTAGAATTTAGCAAATACAGTAATGACATGGCACTCTACAAGCAAATACATAGATTGTAAAAGCAAATCAGTAATGACAATCACTTAGTAAGATTATAAGGCATATTTATCACATACAAAAATAGGTCCTTTTAGTGGGAAAGTTGAGAGGAGCAGATAATTTGAGTCAGGTCAGGCAAAAAAAGGTAAAAATTTGTGACTTTGGAAAAATGCAAAACGATTATATGTTACTTTGACTTAAGGTCTCTGACGTGCTGTGTCTAAGAAGGGGCACTGGTCTGCACCGTGGTTTTTATGATGAGCTGGGTATTGGGTAGGGACAGATTAATTAAGACAATAACGTGTCTCAAATCACTATTTAGTTGCAAAAAAATATTACTAAGCTTCTTTGATCTTTCTTGACACTTTTAAAAAACTCGTGTTCTATCCGGAATGTGTCCCTTCTTTGCAACTGGAAAATGCCCAGTGACATAACTTGCCCTACAAATGACCTCACACGACAATCTCCATTATGTGTACATTTTCTATAGTGCTTTGGGCTTTCATATGATGAGACTGGATATCAGTATAGGTTTCCCTACAAAGCATGAATTGGGATAAAAATTAAGTCAATGGAATCAATCCAAAGTTGTAACTCGTAAGATGTTCACTTAAAGAGCAACTCTCTATTTCTTGAAGCTGTGTATATAAGATTTGTACCCTGTGATGTTATTAGGTTATTCCACATGCAGCATTTGCTTTAGTTATTTATTTTCTCTGTTCAAATATTGAAAATCTCTCTAGGCAACAATATTTCTTGCCCGTAAATGCATCTTTATCAGAATCTTTAAGCAAAAGTAGTATTCATTTGGGCTATACAAAATTCAGGCCCACATTTTGCATGAATCTAATAGAATCTTATCCAAATAATAATTTAAAATGAATAGACTGTGTCTTTTCTCTTTTAGAAATACAACTCAGAGAACTTCGTCTGGGAAATGCATACATCCATGTATACACACACACAGTGGATGCATTACCCACAAGCAGTAATTTCACACTTGTGACAACCATCACATAATCTGTGGTGGGAATGAGAAGAACATATTTTTAAAAGATTAAAAACATGGAATACTTATCATCCTACCCTGTAGGAAGGAGAGTGAACATTCTAACTTATTAGAAAAATCACTAACAAGAAAAAATTACTTGTTTTGTAAAATCACTGTTACTGTCTTGTAACAGTAAGGAAAGGAACTTGCTCAATAACAGTGCAGAAGAAACCTTAGATATTTAGTTTTATAAATAGTGAAATGCAGCCCATACAGAATGAACCCTAGAGATTTAATTTTATAAATAGTGAAATGAAAGCCCAGAGAGAAGGAATGACTCCTTTACCATCACAGAGCTATTTGGTGGCCTCGCTGACATTAAAACCCATGTTTTCTTGATACGCCATCCTGTTTTTCTGTTTCCAATACACTACTTTTCCTTTTACTTAAATATGAATGTGAATTGTGTGAAAAAAAAAAATACTAGCATTCCTCCTGGAAGAAAGAAGCTCGAGTCCACTAGCAAGCTTGTCACTGATTCAGGTCGGGTCCGATTGGAATTTGGTAGAAATGTGTTTTGCTTTATTTGGCTGGGAGCAGTTCTCTGTAACCTAAGGATTCATTAGTTTGAAGTGCTGGCCTTTTGCCTCTTTCCAAGGCCATTTTAGATGCAAATTGTACCCCAGACATCATTTTTAAGTGACAGGAAAATCTCTGGAGATAACAAGAATCAGTCTGTGAAATTTATAGACCTTTTGCATTTTCTAATCCTTCTTGATGAATAACTCAGTTTCCAGCCAGGGTTTGAATTTAAGAGTTGATAAAGCATCAGTTCAAGCTGCTGGCTACTAAATCAATGCAAGCAATGGCTTAATCAGCCTTTCTGCTCCCCCCACGACCTTCCCACAGAGTTCCGTCAGATTTCTATGGAAGCAGGTCAGTGAGAGACAGACACCCTAACAAGCCCATTTGTAGCCATTAGATAGCATGAGAAGAGAACGCTGAGCAGCAGTGCGGTTGAAGATACTGGTATTCTGGGGAGCAGGACTGAAAGCATTGACTTAGAGATTACTTGAGTTTGGGAAGGAGATGTGAATAAGATGGGGAGTATTATGGCAAAATGGGGAAGAGGCAAAAAATTATGATCGAATTCTAACAATTTGGTACATTTATGGAGAAGAAACGATTGATGATGCCGTGTACTTGGCTGGCTCTTGTAATACAACTTCATGCCTGGGAGCAAAATACGCAAAAAATTAAAGAGTGCCCTTTGTAAACCCTTGTGAGAGGGGACTGAGTGGGAAAGTAGCATTTGAGTGAGAATGGGCCCTCTTTAGTTATTTTCTTCAGGATTTGATTATGGAAATTTTCACATTCTTCCCCCCCCCCCATGCCCCCAAATCCCTATCTTCTCCTGGCAATTTGATAAAAGTTTCCACTTTTGTGAAACCAAAGTTTTGGCACATAGTTTCATGGGCAGGTTGAGGTTCTATAGAGAGATCCGTATTGCCACGGAAGGATGCGCTGATGTGATAGTTTGCCTTATTAAAATGTTGTTCATATAAGTATGGAGTTTGGTTACAATTGAGAAAAAAAATGTAACTAATGCATCTGGCGTTTAACTGATTAGGTATCTTTTTGTACCCAGACCCCTGAAGAAACACTGGTCCCGCTCTGGTTTTTCCGCTCATGTGTATAGGTACGTTGATAGTTCATGAACCTGCAATGACTTGCTAAACCAGATTCTTGGAACACACAAGAAGATAGTCTGAGCTAGGAGATGGGGTCACTGTGATAAGATGCTGAGTCTAGGAAATAAAGTTGTGGTTTTCTCTAGCCTGCTTCTTACAGTCTGAGTGGTTGTCAGGGGAAAGGTTTTTGTTTTGTTCCTACCAACGTTTCCTTTTGGGTTCAAGGGGTACCGGTGCAGGCTTGTTATATGGGTAAATTGAGTGTCCCAGGGGTTGCTTTTGCTTTTGTTTTTGTTTTTGAGACAAGGTCTCACTGTGTCACCCAGACTGGAGTGCAGTGGTGGGTCCATGGCTCACTGCCTCCTCGCTCCCCTGGGCTCAAGGGATCCTCCCACCTTAGCCCCCTGAGTAGCTTGGACTGCAAGCTCAGGTCGCCACATCCAGCTAACTTTTTAAATCTTTTGTAGAAATAGGGTCTCACAATATTGCTCAGGCTGGTCTTGAACTCCTGAGCTGAAGCCATCCTCTGGCCTCGGCCTCCGAAAGTGCTGGGATTACAGGTATGAGCCACCATGACTATCTGGAGAAGTTTGTTACTTGACTAAGAATAAATCTACCATAAAAGATGAAGATGTCTATTTTTTCATTGAGGATCGGTGTTACCCTAAATCTTCAATGCTGAAGTGCATTTGTTATTTTGAAAACTTGCTATTTAAAGTGTGATCCATGGACCAGCTAGCAGCAACACCTCCTGAGAGCTTTTGAAAAACACAAAATCTCAAGTCTCAACCCAAACTTAGTAAATAAGAATATGTAACTTAACCAGATTTTCAAGTATGTCGGATGGACCTGAAAGCTTCGGAAGCATTGTTTTTAAAAAGTGCAAGGTAAAGCTTTTCTTCATCGAGGGTCTTGGGTTTTCTGGACTTTTGTTCCCAGGCAACCCAAATATCTGTGGTTGAATTCATCTCTTTACAGACAAACACCTTCTATTGTAATTTAAAATTTTCAAACCAATTGTCATGTGCATGAGATACTCATGGTTTTAAATAATTCAGATGGATTGAGGCTCTCTCTCTCTCCTCTCTGGAGGATTAAACCTATCAGTCCATAAACCTTCAGTATTTTAGTATGAAGACAAAAGCACTTTCTCTGACTGGTTTAAGGATCTCCACGGAGATCAGGAGTGGAGAGATCTGTATTCTCAGGCATAAATGTGAGATTTGATTGGCAGGGTGATTGACAGACTGGCATCTTCGATCTTCATCAGAGCCATAAAAGTGTCCTCAAAGTTTTTACCAAAAACTTAATGCAGTGGCATCTGTGACAAAAATGTAAGTACCGTTTCCACATTAAAAATTTCACAATTTAGAATTTAGACTGCATTAAATTTTGCCTAGATGGAAGGACATCTAAAAACAAAACATATTTTTCATCTTTTCAAGGGAATGTACTTAAGTAGGTACAAAGAACTTTGTGGCCAGATGGAAGTTTGTTTAATAAACCAAAAATTTGCTCTAAAAACCAAGTTCTTTTTTAGTGGATTTTAAATAAATTACTGAACAAACAAATATTTACTTTTAGCCAATTGCTACAGTAGGAGAGAGAAATAATAGGTTTTCTTAGTAATAATTCTTGGATTTTCATGTATACACTTAGATCTGTACTGCTTCATTTCAAACTCAGGGAAAATATCTATGATTATTGATATAAACTAGTTTCCCTGGAGTTTTAAAAATATTTTCTTTCAAATTATTTTTCATATCCAAATTTAGAGAGCAAATGATCCAATCCTTCCTTTTGATGGCAAAGAAGAAACATACAGCATAAAGGAATGTTAAGCTAGGCATGCTCAGAATCAAATTTGTTTTCTGAATGAGAGTAAATGATAATTATTACTAATCATAATAATATTTAGATAAAGAAAATATTGTAGCTTTAATGTTTTACCAATGTTGTGCTTTTGGGCATTAGAATAACAACAGTGTTCCTTATGGATATAAACTAATTTTTTAGATCCCATAGATAGTTGAATTTAAAAAAACTAGAGGAAATTGTCAACGTATCTTTCAGTTTCTGCTTTAAATGTGTCTGAATATTTTTTTCATTTAGATTTTCTTATGACCATGTCACAGCAACAGATACAATGTGAAACATTCACTGAAATGGTAACTCATATTATTTGTCTTTATGTCATGCCTCTAAGTATTTAAATTTTATAATGAGAAGTAACCAGGGATGATTCATTAGTTCATCTGTTTGCCTGTCTATCTATAATATATCATCTATTTATTTTTAGGAGTGACATTTTTAACAGATAACTTAAATAGGTGTGATTTAACTAAGCCATTAAAAACCAGTTGATTCTGGGAGTTATTGTTCAATGGGTATAAAGATTTAATTATGCAAGATGAGTAAATTCTAGAAATGTGCTGTGCAACATGGTGCCACGGTTAACAATACTGTATTGTGCACGTAAAAAATGTTTGTTAAAGCGAGGAATCTCAGGTTAGGTCTTCTACACACACACACACACACACACACAGCAACAAAATCCCAAAGGGGCACAAGGAAACTTTTGGAGGTGACAGATGTTTACTTTGATTTTGGTAGTGGTTTCACAGGTATATCCATGTCCAAACTCGCCAAATTGTATACATTAAATACATATGGTTTTCTATATACCAGCTATACCTCAATGAAGCTGCCCAAATAACAATGACAAGAAAAAGTAGTTAATTATGGACTACAAAATTAAGGAATCCACACCATATGGTGTATACCACTGGGGAAGATTGGTCTAAAAGAGGCCACTCTGTCATATAGTCAGTCGTTAAGTGAAAAGAGGGTAAGAAATTTTTCTATAATAATTCATCTTTTCTTTTTGTTTGTTTGCTTTTATTAAATGACTAAATTATGTCTGAAGATGGTCTCTTATTCTTCCATCCCTTAAGCACCCACTGATACCCTCCCATACCACTTAGAATGAAATCTGAATTTCTTACACTGATTTTTAAAGTTATCTGTAATCTGGCCACTTTCATATGACAAGTCCCTACCCCGCCATCTTTTCCATATTGGCTTTTTGCTCCTTACACTCTTGAACTCTGACCGCTTCTAAAGGACCCAGCACTGGCCTCTCCCACTATCTGAAATAGCCTTACAACTGATGGTCCAGGACTCCATGTAGCCAACCAGGGGTCTGCTTAAGTATCACTATATCCCAATGGCCTCTGCTGGCCCTCAAATCCACAGTAGATATTGTTGCCTTTCTGTGACAATCCTGACTATTCTGTACCTCTCTACAAAGTACCTATCATCATCTAAAATCTTTTTTATTCTTTCCTTAGTAATTTAAAAAATTTTGTCATTATTTATTGTTCTCTCTCCTGAATAGATTATAAGACGCGTAAGATCAGGGACCTTGTCTGTCTCATCCTCTAGCTTCTCATTTCCAAGGATGTTGAAGCCACCTAGATATATGTCAGGGAAAGGCAAAGTTGATTATAGAGGGGCCACAAATGCTGAGTCTGAGGCCCATTTTCTAAGCCCATCCTCTACACAAATATCAGTCACAGGTGCTCAGTGCTAGCGAACACATGGGAGCAGTTGTATCCTGGAGACCTATATACAATTACAATCTCCTCTTTCATGGATAAGCAGCAAGACATACTATCAACTTGGCTTGGTAACTGTCATGAAATGATTAGCTATTGTGTCTTAACTCATCTATAAAGAGGCATAGGTTAAGTATTTTGGAGATCAGCAAAGCAATAATCTCCTGTGCGTTCAGGTCCTCTGATTTTTTTTCTCACATACTACAATGTGCTGATAAATAACAGGGTTCAAAATTGGACGAGTGAGTAGATTCAAATAGGTATTTCCTGCATCTCTAGGAAAACAAAATTAAGTGCATTTGTTTTGTATGACAAGTATACTACCAATAAGAAAACTTCCTTCTATTAGGTGCTTAAATAAACTAAACTGAAAAAAGTAATTTAATGCACACATATTTATGATTATGTAAATAATACAATTCTGCACATTGTATTGTTGAGAAAGGTATTATTTATGTTAAATTACACAACCATATTCATTGCAAAACATTATACAATATAGAAGCATTGTATTCTCCAGGTTTAAATGTATGAGTGTATAAGCCAAACTGAATATAAATCATTGAACTTTAGAGAGTTACTATGAGAGTGAGAGAGAGTGTAGTTTTAGTGACCAGCCATTTATTCATATTGTTGAATGCCATGTAAGGACTCACTTTTTCACTTGCTCCCCAAACTCCCTTCTGCTCTGAGATTTAACCAGTCTATTCTTTAGGTATCTAAGTAACTGTGTGGTTATTATGTTTTTCCCTAAGAAATCTTACTTGAAAAAAAGATATTACTACCTAAAACTGGAAAAAAAAAAATCCTTTCACAAATTAAAGGTATGAGCTAGCAAATCATCAGCAGAGAGAAGTTTATAAGAATCAACAGAAATGGAATATGCAGAGTTAAGGTTTCAGAGGTGAGGAGCAGGGACCTTGGAAAAGTCAAAAACATTGAGCTTTTCTAGGACGGGTGAGCTCAGCTGGAAATCCAGAATTAGGGTACACAGTAGAAAGGCTAAAGAGAAAGAATATGAGTTTCTCAGTACAAGCAAATCAGGCACATTAGAGGTAAGCCTTGTCTTTTCCACGATTTTGCCATTGCTAACTGCCAGAAACACAAGAGAAGAAAAGTGAAGTTGATGAAATTTTTGCAACAACCTGGTTCATAGATTTTGAAATAGTGGAGTCATGTGCCACCTTTTAGTCATTCCTGGCTTTTAAGTTTCTGGGCAAAGGTGAATAATCACATGGAAAGTACACAAAGTAATAAATGTCTTGAAGGACTGGCCAGTCGTGGTGGTCAGTCTTCTATGCAATGTCTGTTACTCGGGGGCCCCACCTGAGCATGGCTTATGAGCAAATGCTCCTCCCTTCTCAGGGTCCTCACATAGGAGCTGTGTCTGCTGTTTGAGCAGCCCATGGAGCAAAAGGACTTCAGGGGTCCCATGAGTCACAAGAATCACTTCTTGCTCCAGAGACAATCTTGGCCGGTTTGACTTTAAGAAGTTTGGCAAAAGAACTCATGGCCTTCCCTATATCTTGGCCTCTCCCTAAACTCTCTTCTTCATTAAAGGGTGATGTTCTTGCTTAGAACGTATATTCCAAAACAAGGTATGTCAAAAGTCAGTTGTGATTTTTTCCATTTCTTGTTTGTTGGATTGGTTTGGTTTTAATTAGATATTTGTACTATGAAGTTCAACCCTGAAATGGAGAGTTCCATACAAGATCTCATGGTAAAAAGTTTCATGAGGAACACAAATCCACGATGGCTCTTGACCCTTAGACAAGGCCCTGTTTTTTTCCAAAAACCTACATGTATGAAGCCGGGTCCTCTCTGTTCCACAAGATTTACATAAGATTGGACCCATAGTCAATTTCAAGCTCAAGGAAAGCAAAAGCCCACTGCAGTGCTTTGTCCCTTTAGAACTCATAATTTCATTTTCTTACCCAGGTCCAAGTATGTATAGCCAACACACCAGCCTGGCAAGAAGATAGTGTTGCTGCAATTAACCATTTGTTCCTCTTTATACCTATAGATGCAAAAGTTCTGCCATTTAATAATATTCACACTTCTTAGAAGAAACTCATTGCTTAAATGACAATTTAACTCTTTTATTACACCAATAGTATAAAATGGACAATCTTTCCCAAGATCATTTGCATGTCTAAGGGAACGAAAATGTGTCTTTTTTCCTCTTCTGGTCTTCAACAACAGAGGT
Organism: Symphalangus syndactylus; assembly: GCF_028878055.3. NCBI lineage: Eukaryota > Metazoa > Chordata > Mammalia > Primates > Hylobatidae > Symphalangus > Symphalangus syndactylus. The sequence continues at coordinate 19,884,137 of NC_072436.2, read as the reverse complement.
TTGCTCAATCTTAAAATGAGTGCGTAGTTAAGTACTTATTTATTTTGAAGGAAGTTTTTGTTTGTTTGTTTATAATCTCACCAGAAATTTCTGCTACTGGGATATTTAAAAATATATACATTTACAATGTTTATAGTTCTAAAAGTACCTAACATAGTACCTTAGAGATTCAACTGTTAATAAACGGATAGGTGAATCTACTAAAACAAGAACAAAAATATGCCTTACACTCTTAAAGAAATATGGCAAACAAACATTTGAATAAATGCCAGTTCTCTTGTGCCAGTTGCAATGGGATGAAACAGGTGGTTAGATGCGGTAATCCTCTAAATTAATTCTCTCATTTTCTGTTGAGTGTATTATAGTTTAGATTTTTGTTAGGATTTCTCCCTGTGGTTCCACTGATTTATTATTATAGTTATGTCTTCCTTGGGCACTCATTCTCTTACTCCAGAAAACTATGCAGCTGCAAATAAATTGAAATCAGAAGAAAGCCCGGCTTGGCATTCAGAATCGATACACAAAGTAAAAAATCAAGTCAACCCAGAGATAACTAAGCTCATTGGAGTTGAAGAAACATCAATGCAGTAATACCATGGGAAACACGTGGGATCTGGTAAGATCTCTTCTCCTTGAGGTTTCAGGATCAAGCCTCTGGGCTGTAGCTTTGCCCCCAAAACCCTGAATGGCAGCAGAAATGGCTGTATTGAAGCAACTTGTCTCTTTCTAAATACGTCTTAAAAATAAACCCGGGTTCAGATACTGTTTAAATTTGAAAACAATTTTGTCAGGAAATGTAAAGCCTGTGTTACACTTAACAAGAAAGTGTTTATCCAAAGAGTTAATACAGATGAGTAATCTCACACTCAAATGCCAGTTCTCTGGAGGTGGGATTCCCGTAAACAGCCAGACACTTTGAACTTATGGTTGTCACTTTATGTCATACTCCAACCACTAAAACAGCACACAACTGTGCAGTTCTTCCCTGTTAATTGAAAACATTCCCACCTCGTGGAAAATAACCCTGAAAAAAAAAATGAGAAAGAAAAGCATCTTTCTAGAGAAAGTGCATGTCCATCTCTTGAGTATTGATTAGTCTTTTCACCACTTCACCTTATTTATGCCTCTAGTATAACATATTGAATATTTATTCATCTACGTCTGCACTAGACTGGGTGCTCCTCGAAGGCAAGGATCATAGCTTATCAGTTTTTGTCTTAACTCTGAACACAGTACTCACTCAGTAAGCACTCAACAAGTGTTTGTTGAGTGAATGAATGAATACATTTTTATTGTTTCAATTTATTCACTGTAACAAAGTAACTCTAAGAATAGTAATTAGTTTTATATTCAAGCACAGCTGTTTTTAAATGTAAGACTTCCCCTTAGTACTTGTATAATTCAGAGCAATTTACATAAACTCTGGTTTTAGAATTTTGTTGCTGTTTGTTTTGTATGTATATGTGTGTGTGTGTGTGTATCTATATATCTATATCTATCTATCTATCTATCTATCTATCTATCTATCTATCTATCTATCTATCTCCTCTAGAGCACTCTCCCTTTAAAGTTATTTGATTTGTATAAAAATATGGGTATCAGTTATTCAGAGAACTGTCTCTATTCATCAAATTTGCACAGCAAATGTCCATGAAATGGCTCGGTAAATGTGGAAATTTTTCACATCCTAAGAAGACAGTGTTAAAAGTCTGGAGTAATTTTTAGCGTAGGCCAAGTGGTTGGGAACATTAGAGTACATTGTAGGATTTAATCCTTGCCACAAACATAGAAAAACCCTGTACAGAGTTGAGATTTATTTATTTTTGTATGGGCTGTGATTTGTCTTTACATTCCAAGAGATGAATTAAGGCAGGTAATTGATTTTTTTCAGATCTCTCATCAAGCTGGAAGGCAGAAAAGATTAAAAGAAGAGAGACAGTGAGAATATTTAAAGCTTACATTATCAAGATTTGCTGCTTCTCAATTGCCATGTCCCTGAGGTGTTTTTATCAGTTGTAAGAAGTGTTGAAAGTAAGCTGTTATGAATAATAATAGAAATTTGTGAAAGGTTCATAGATACAAATATATAAAACTTATGAAAAATGCTTTATAATCATCTTACTGTAATTTGCTACATTTTTTAGTTTAAATAGGTTCTCTTTTTTTTTCTTCTTTGAAACAGAGGCTGGCACTGTCGCTGAGGGTGTAGTGCAACTGCTGGATCTTGGCTCACTGCAATCTCCACCTCCTGGGTTCAAGCGATTCTCCCACCTCAGCCTCCCAAGTAGCTAGGATTATAAGTGTGCATCACCACAGCTGGCATTTTGTATTTTTAGTAGAGACAGGGCTTTACCATGTTGGCCAGGCTGGCATTGAACTCCTGACCTCAAGTGATCCTGCTGCCTCGACTTCCCAAAGTGCTGGGATTACATGCATGAGCCACCATGCCTGGCCTGAATTTTGTATTGAGATTTAATTTACATGCACTGAAATAAATATACAGATCTTAAGTTCAATGAGCTTTGACAAAATGATACACCCATGTGACCCACATCCCAGTGAAGAAAACAGAACATCACCACTATCTTCGTGAAACCTCTTTCCCCATAATCTCTAGCCTCCATTCCCACATACTGGCTTTCTATGGGGAAGAGCTTTTATGATTTCTTTTGCCATAAATTAATTTTACCTATTCTAGAATTTCATATAAATTAAATCACACAGTATATGCTCATTTGTATCAAGCTTCTTTAACTCGCCATAATGTCTGTGTGATTCACCCATATTACTGCATATTTTAGACATCCATTTCTTTTTCATTGCCATGTGCTATTTAATTATGAGACTCCTGCAACATGTTTAAACATTTTCTTGATGGACAGTTAGACTGTCTTCAGTTTTTGTCTAATAGAAATAAAACTCCTATGAAAATTCCTGCACAAGTTTTTGTTAGACATATTTTCTGTTATTGTGGGTAAATTACCTATAGATGGAATTGCTGGATCACAGACTAGGTGGGTATAACTTCATGAGAAACGGTCCCAGTGATTTCCATGGTGGTTGTTGCATTTTATAGTCTTATAGGAACATCAGAAATTTGTGGTTGCTTCTCATTCTCCCTAACATTTGGTGTTGTATGACTTTTTATCTTAGCCATTCAAATGGACATGTAGTGATATCTTCAGTGGCTTTGCCTTGCATTTCTTTGATGACTAATAATGTTAAGCACTTGTACATAAGCTTATTGGAATTTATATCTTTTCCTTTTTGAAATGTCTGTTCAAGTGCTTCATGTACTGTTAAAAAGTAGGTTGTTTTGTTGCATTATTAGAATTGTGTTTATATTCCAGATACAATAATACAAGTCCTTTGTCATATATATGTATGGCTGATATTTTCTCCCATCTGTGGCTAGCCTGTTCACTCTTTTTTACAGTGTCTTTTGATGAGCAGATGCTTTTAATTTTGATGAAGCTCAATTTATAAAATTTTCGTTGCTTAATGCTTTCTAGGTTGTATCTAAGAAATATTTGCCTACCTCAATAATGTGAACTTCTCTTACCTCTCTTATATAAACTTTATAGCTTCAACTTTTTACTTTGAAGCATGATCTGTACCAAACTTGTAACTGTATATGGTGAGAAAGCAAAAGGTAATTTTATTTTCTTGTCAATATCTAATTGTTCATTCAGTTACAATTTGTAGAGACAACTCTCATTTTTCCTTTGAATTATTTTGGAAAATTTGTCAAAATCAATTGGACATAAAAGTTTTGGTTTAATCTTTGTATCCAATTCTTTTTGTCCCAATCTACCCCAACACTGAGATGAATAAAAAGGGGGTCATTGGTGATTTTTAATTCTTGCTATAAAGAAAAATCTCTCCATTGCCTATCAAATTCACATCTTGGAAGTACTATATATAAAAGTTCTATAATGTGATCCATCCTCCCTCTCTAAGCATTAAATAAGTGTACTCTCAAATGTGTGGTGATACTCAGACATGCCTCGTGAATTTACTTTTGGTGACTTAAATGTGGTCTCTCAGGCATTGCTTTGTTTTTTTATCTGTCTTCTCTTTGCAATAGAGGAAATTTCTTTTTCCTTACTCATCCTCTGTGTGTAAAGCCAACCCTATCTTTTCAGCTAGAACTGTTTTTGATCTTAGGCTCTAGAAGTTAAAGGAGGTATAATAAAATAGGCCAGGTATCACCATCAAGTCACCCAAGTTGCCGTTCTGGCTCTAACTTTGAAAGCTCTACTCTTGTCTTTCTTCCTGGCTGTGTCCCTGGCTTGGTTCCCTGCTTAGTTCTATGTGGTAGCTCTAGATTTCACCTACTCCAGGAACTGAATCCTTTATCTAGAACTGTCTATCTCTCATTGTCTCTTATTCCTAGAACCTACGTCCTTACTTCTACCTGGCATTACTGACACCCCATTACTATGGGCAAGACTCTTGGTGCTGATTGGTGTATAGACCGACACCTGTCTTCAGTGACCATATCTTGTATAAGCACTGTTTTACTTCCTCAACCGGAATTTCTTATCACATCTATACCTGATATTGTTCCATTAATGTAAGAACAAGGTGAGTTGGCAATTCTAGTTCCATATCACGTTCTTTCCTGACAGCTCTTCGTACATCAGGTCAACCCCACAGGTGAAGTAGGAAGTGGCAGAGGAGACAGTTGCAAACAGAAATAACAGGACCTAGGGAACAGGTCCCACGTGAGTCCTGGCCCATGCTTGAGATGCCCACGCCATAAGACAGTTCTGGACCCAGTCATCTGAGGCTGTTGAAAGGGGAACTAAAAATTTTGAGGCAAGCACTCCAAAGCACAAACCATCTTCCCCTCCAACCCCAGACCTGTAAACCCCACTTGCCAAGATCCGACTTCATTATCCTTCTTATATAGAAGATTTTTTTCCTGTAATTGGTAAGTCTGTTTTTCTCCATCTCTTTGCAACTTTTTGCCCATTCTTCATTCTTTATGTTTTTCAAATTCCACATTCTCCATAAAACTTGACTAATTTCTCCAACTATAGATGATATCTACCTCCATTTTGAACTCCAGTATTCCATTACTATCTTTTCCTTTTTTTTTTTTTTTGAGTTCTTTGTTTGAGAATAGAGTTGTTATTTTTTTTTAAACAGGGACTATGTTTTATTCATCTTTGTCTTGCTTAGAACTGAGGTAAGTAATTTTTAAAAAATCAAATGAAAGACATCTAAGAAGCGTTTTTCCCCTACGTTATTTTTATGGATACCTAACAATAAATTTATTCTAAAATTTAACTTAGTCTTTTCCTATAGGTTGTATTCCAAAGCCCTGACCCTAAATGATGAGAGAAATGTTTCGTTTTGGTGATCCACTCTTTCCACCTTGTTTCAACAATGGATTTAGTTTAAGTAACTATAAGCTGCTCTACCAACTAACTTAGGTGAGATTCACAGATTAAATAGGAATAATTGTTCCTCTTTATGAGGTGTTTAGGAAAATAAGTAATTTGTATATGATATCCATACAAGTGCTATTTAGTAAATTGCAGTTGGTGTTAATAAAGGAGATAGATTGCAATAAAGACCTTCTGAGGAAATGACGTCTAATCTATTCCTGGCCATATATGTTATCCTGACCACAAAACACTAATTATTCCAGAATTTCAAGGAAGACTAGCTCATTCACTTCCTCTCTGCCCAAAGGGATAGTTCTTCTCAGCCTTTAACCTTCACCTACTTGTCAACCTGGAAGTATTTCTCGCACCAGAGAGGAAGTTAAGGAGCAAGGTATCTAGAGAGCATTTAAGTTTTCAGGTGTTCAATAAATACCTGACAACTAACTACCCAGGGTTCAGTTACACTCTATGCAAAAACAGAGAATAAAGCTACACTGCACAATTAACATACGTGGTGAATGTAAACTTGGCTATATTTATTGACATCCTTCTCCTGGATTTAGAAGTAACTTGAGATGGCTATATATATATATGTTTTTTTAAATAGGTAGGCTGTACTTTTTCAGCCAACACATTTTTTTGGCTGAAAATATTTAATATCCCAATTTCTATATATATATATATATATTTGTTAATTGTCAATTTTAATTAGATGGTGCTACATGTGCCCAATAAAAATGATTATTAACAATAACCAAATCTCAAATACAGTTGGCTTACAGTTCATGATTTGCCCTGCCTCAGGTCCAATTACAGCTCTAGCCATTTCTACCATTTCTTAAAAGATCTTAAACATCTTAAAGGTAGTTTGGTAGTTTAAGGCCATCTACAGGTAGTTTGACACAGGAAATTATTAAGCTACACAGTGGAAGGTGACATTGTGAGTTGAAGCAAAAGATCAAATACTATGATGGACTCTATTTCAATGCTTTCCAAGTTTATGCCAACAGTGTATGCAAATTTTGGAAAGACCACATTAATTACAACCTGGAAGACAGAGCAGAAGTGCATAAGTGAAGCCAAAAGGAAAGGCAAAGTCTCTTGACATATTCAAGAAAAGCTTGAATTGAAACGAAAGCAGAAACACATGAGAGGCATAATAAGGGATGTATGTTAGAACATTTAATAGACATCATCATCAGCTTAACTGTAATTTAGATAAGGAGGTAAGGGAAAAGGAGAATTTAGCATGACTCTCAGGTTTCTATTCTGTGCAGCTGAAACAGGGTTGTATCATTTTTTGAGAAAGGGAGGTTGGAGAAGCAGTGCAAATTTGTTCTGGAAAACAGGCTGAGATGAGCTTTGAACATGTTTAATGCGCTAATTTGTGCAAATGTATTAATTTGTGCTGCTTCTCAAGTGTCAAGAAATTTGTTGAGCACAAAACTCTGTGGTGCTAGAAACTTAACTATGCTCAGGAAACATTGCAGATTGTTATCATTTAACAGACAAGTGTGAAGAACTGTTCATGGAAAAGACTAAGAATGACCACAGAGGTTTTGAAAACGACCATAAGGAATGGTGTCATAGAATTCAAGGGAGGAGGCCAGGTGCGGCGGTTCATGCCTGTAATCCCAGTGCTTTGGGAGGCCAAGTCGGGCGGATCACGAAGTCAGGAGTTCAAGACCATCCTGGGCAACATGGTGAAACACCGTCTCTATTAAAAATACAAAAATTAGCTGGGCACAGTGGCACGTGCCTATAGTCCCAGCTACTAGGGAGGCTGAAGCAGGAGAATCGCTTGAGCCTGGGAGGCAGAGGTTGCAGTGAGCCGAGATTGTGCCACTGTACTCCAGCCTGGGTGACAGAGTGAGACTTTGCCTCAAAAAATAAATAAATAAATAAATAAATAAATAAACAAATAAATAAATAAATAGATAAATTCAAGAGAGGATGGAGTTTCAAGAAGCAGAAAGTCCAGAGTGGCAAGTCATGTAGAAAAGTCATGTTACAATAGAATGGAAAAGTGTCCACTAGATATTTTGTAAAAAAGCACACTCCAGAATTTTGTGTGAGCTATGGCATGGAGGTTCTAGAGTCAGGATGATGGCTGGGTAGAAGTGAATCAGGAGTTAAGTCAGTGCAGAGAAGAAATAAATAATCATCATTCAAAACGTTTTGCTGGAGAAGAGAAATATGGTGTCATGGGAGTACTTATGGACATAAATATATTTTTTTCCATTTTAGTGGTATATTTAGAGTATTTTTATGTTTAGAAGAAGAAAATGTTGGTGGCTCTTATTACAAGATTGAAGAGAAATGTTAGAGAGGTTTGAGGAGAGATGACGCAAAACACAGAAAGAAGAATTAAATTTGGACAGAAGATGGAACCCTCCTTCTCAGAGAAGGGAGGATAGGTGGAAAGACAAATAACTAAATAAAATTGTTCTTTATTTCCTTTGGAAATCCCAAACAGTAAAGAAACACAATTTCACCGACCAATAATTGATGATGCCATGTTGAAGTGTCTCCACCTGGCAGGAAGAGCATATGATTTAATGTAGATAATCTGCCTCCCTGTCTGCTTTGGGACCATTAGATTTGGAGGAAAAAATGGACTTGGTGAGTTGGGGAGGTGGCAGGGACAAATGAACTCTCCCTGGGTCCATTCTCACTATATTTTTATTCTCTATGGAAGAGAACAGATGTTCTCTTTTTTTGTTGAGAAAGCACCATGCTTCCTCCTCAACTTCATTTTGAACAGGAGGTTTCAAGAGAGGCCACCCACAGCTCTGAGTGTTCCCACTGAGAGGAAAAATAAATGCCAAACCCATGTGCACTGAGCAAGAAAAAGCAGCTGAAAAAAAAAATACTCCAATTTTATAGCCAGAACTGCTTGGCTAGCATAGAGGCAAATTAAGCTTACCAAACATATTTTTTTTAACCATCAATAGTTCATTGCCATTGATAACAGACAACCAAATATCTAATTGATGATAGTCCAAATTTACTAAACCCAGGAAGTGGAAGGTCTTGGAAAAGTATGACTTTTTTTTTTTTTTCCTGGAGATTCGTGTGCTAATGGGGAGGGAACAGAACTCAGAATGTAAAGTAGTCAAAAGGTATGAATGATATCAATAATGACCAGAGGGCTTTATCATAGGAGAGTAGATAGGGACTGAGAATCCTTGGAGTCAAAAAATATATATACATAGGTTAGTATACTGGCCACTGACTTTGCCAAGTATAGTCTTGTGCATCTTTAGGGAAATTACTTAACACTCCTATGTATCAATTCTCTTCACCATAAAATGCTCAATCTAACAGCATCTTCCTGATAAGGTTACATAAATGAATACATACATATAGCACATATACCTATAGCTTGTATTTTATGTAATTTTAATTTGTTAATATAAATATTTTGCAGCTTGTTTATTTATTATTACTTAGTTTTAATCCATCAGATTCTTGTCAGGAAACAGAGTTTATAGTTTCCTACAAACTTTAAAATGGAGACACTTTAAAGAAATACATACAGTGAGGAAAGAGGGAGAAGGGACAGGAAAGTGTAGAGAGACTCAGCAATCGTGGAAAGCTATTATGCCCCAAGGGACACAGAGATCAAACAGGGTCAGAGGCAACTATCAGAGGGAAGACCTGGACACTGGAACCACGCAAAGGGACCACCTTAGTGGGAGTGCTAAGTCATGAAGGTACCAAGCTCCTGTGAGAGACTTGGTGTCTACACAAGAAGAAGGAGAAAAAACATTTGTTCTTATTGTCTCTACCCTTAGACCCTTTTCGGTGACTGCCATTGGCTAAAGCCAAAAGAATCTAACCAACAAAGGGAGTGTGGTTGATACCTTCAGCAAAAGTCAAAATCCCAGGGTACAGAGCATGATGAAGAAGAGCACAGAAAAGACCTGAATCAGAGTATCACCAAGTTAAGCACTAAAGATAGCTCATAGCAAACCATAAAAGCTTAATAAATATTACTGAAAATTATTTAACTATCAAGCTGATGATATTGATGAAGAAGATGATGATTATGACCATGTAGTATAGAAAAACTCAAAGAAGGAGTTTGAGATATGCCAATATTTTTTTTTTCAGACAAAAATTTTAAGTGCTAGACATGTGGCTAGGTTCTGAACATGCCAAGATTGATACAATATTTTATCTTCAAGGAATTATGTAGAATCTATGGAGGAGAAAGATATTAAATAGTTATAATACAGCATGAGATATTCTGTTTGGAGAGGTATATATTCAGCCCTTAGGATAGAAAAAGAAAATAATTCAGTAATAATTACAGAATTTTTACACAAGCGGGATTGTGAAGGACACATAATGATTTTGTAGTGGAAGAAAAAGTCTTTGTGATTTGCTTATCAAGGTAGCTTGATATTCACATTCTAATCTACTGATTTAATAACTAAAGAATTGTTTCACATGGGATTGAGCATAATTCTCAGAAGTAATTCTTGTAAAATGCATGTTACTAAAATAATGTTAATTAATCAATTAAATGTTCATCAAATGCTAATTTAATTGGTATTAAAAAACAGCTGTGGTCATTAACTCCAAGATTGAGTTCTTAATTTTAAGCTTAAAGACTCTGGGAAGAAACAAGAACCAAGGACAGTCACATGATCCAGAAAGGAAAACATTGCTTTTGGGCCATATGCTTTTCCAAGCCTCAGGACTTTCTTTACTGTGGCTAAAGCAAGAACACATCAATACGTGGGATAAGAAACCTCTGAAAGTCCATTTCATTATCTGAAAGAATCAGAACAGTGAAGAATAGTGAATTTATATACATATGGAAAGAGATTCAGTGAATAATTTGTCCAGTCTCTTTATTTAACCCAAACACCACCCATTGATGGGGAGTTTCAATTTTCAGTATTTTAGCCTAATGCTCAGGAAGGAATGCCAGTGAACATGGGCTTACGGCTTTAAGTGACTAATCACAGCAACTGTTGCACAAACATGTAAGGAAAAGCCAACAGACTATGAGGAATGAGAAACTTCCTTATATTTCATTCCTTTGGTGCTTTTCTTCCTTCTTCCTTTCTCTTCTCTAAACATTTTTTCTTTTTTCTTTTTTTTTTTTTTGAGACAGAGTCTAGTTCTGTCGCACAGGCTGCAGTGCAGTGGAGCGATCTGGCCTCACTGCAACCTCTGCTTCCTGGGTTCAAGCCATCCTCTCACCTTACCCTCCTGAGTAGCTGGGAGTACAGGTGTGCACCACCATGATCAGCTATTTTTTTTTTTTTTTTTTTTTGTAGAGACAGGGGTTTCACCATGTTGCCCAGGCTGGTCTCAAATTCCTGACCTCAAGTGCTCCACCTGTCTCGGCCTCCCAAAGTGCTGAGATTACAGGCGTAAACTACTGTGCCCCACCCTCTAAACATTTTTTCTAAGTGACTCCAAGACTGCATGTTCAATTGAGATGACAGGCAGTGGAGTTCTGAGGGCCACACAGATGTTATTTGTTTGGGGGTAGCTGACACATCATCAGAAACTTTCATATTGTTCAGTATGGGAAGAATAGACTGATGGAAATGGAATATAGCAGTTACTGGAAGGAAAGAAATGATGAGACCAATTGTAAAACTCCACATCCAAGGCATGATGGGTGAAATTTACTCAGAGATCTTGCTGGAAATCTCATTCCATGATGTGGATGGGGTGGGAAGGCATCATGGCCATTTTTACTCACATCACCTGCAATTGAAGACAATCCATACCGTCTGTAGACTGATCTACATGAATACAAACACAGAGACACCACCTCCACAGAAACACCATGAAATGTAGTCTTCCACTAAATATCAGATAGCTGAAAGAGGTATCCAAGAATCTCAATTACTTGCACATGTAGGAGGAAAAAAATGGATCTTTCAGAATACTTATGCTACCTATAACTCTACTTCCTAACTGTGGATATGGGAAGAATAATTTGGGCTTTCTTATGCATGCTGAACAAATTTTGGGTTGTTTCATGAATATTTATTATTAAATAAGAAAATTTAAATTGTATAACCTGATTGATTCTTTAAGGTCTGTGTTTTAAGTAGGAAACCAGCTTATGATTTTCATAGGTTTTCTACAAAGAAACTATTATGCCAGGTGCGTGGCTCATGCCTGTAATTCTAGCATTTTGGAAAGCCAAGGCAAAAAGATCCTTTGAGTCTAGGAGTTTGAGACCAGCTTGGGTAACATAGGGAGACCCCATCTCTACAAAAAAAAAATTAAAAAATTAGCCAGGCATGGTGGTGCATGAGTGTTATCCTAGCTACTCAGGAGGCTGAAGAGGGAGGATTGCTTGAGCCTGAGAGGTTGAGGCTGCAGTGAGTCATGATTACGCCACTGCACTTCAGCCTGGGCAATCGAGCAAGATCTTATCTCAAAATAAAATCAATAAAATAAAATAGAAACTATTAAGTCCATTTATGCCAATGTACTAGATTCATTACCCATTGACTATAATACCAGTATTAATGTGTCATGGGAAGAAAATGTAATCACAATTTAGTATTGATAATGGCATTTACTATCCTCTAGGAGGAAGATTCTAGAACTAAAGGTAACCTGTGTATAAAGAATTTGAAAATCTCCAGGTTGTGGTCCATGTATAATTTTAGAATTTACATTTTATCCAGCCAGTGGGATGATTTGAGTGTCAGATGTATTGGCATGGTTCAAAAGATATGTCTATTCCCAGAGGAATGCTGAGTTCTTGCATTAATAAATAAACAGCTGAGTAGAGCCATAAATTATAAGTAGTAAAATGTAATTAAACAAAGTGAAAAGAACGCTGAATGAAGAATCTGAACAGCTTCCCTTTTTATTTATTAAGTGAAGTCTTACCTTGTTTATGGTTAACTTAAAATCAGAAGCACTTCCTTAATTGTTATTATTTTTTTACTTTCTTAAAATGGCGGTTTTTTTCTCCCAATGCACATTACTGAGGTGTCTTTAGAAACTTCTCAAATAATATTTAGTGTGTAGCTTTTATACATATCACTAGAAACATTTTCACTCATATTTAAAAATAAGCTTGAACTTATATTTAAGAATGTATGTCTTCTAAATAGTAAAGATTGAAGAGAACTAGAAGTCATTTTATAGAATTTCTTCATTTTAGCAATAAGGAAAATGGGACACAAAGAAGCCAAGTAGCTAGGGCCACATAAATATTTAGAGGCATAATTTAAGGCCAGGTTTCGTAATTCTTACGCTGATGGTGAAATATAGAAAAACAAAATGCATTGGCTTTGATACATCTCCAATTCCCTTAACCATTATTTCTCAATACTTTCTCATTGGCTTATACTTTTGGTTCCTGAAAGTTTTGGTGCTTCTGTGTGGTCAGTGAACTCGGTCTCTGGATCTTCTGAATTTCTTTATCTGCCTCTTCAAGGCTGTGCTTTCTCCTATTAGTATAGTGAAAGGACAGTGCATGAGGCCTGAAGCCTTTGAATAATACCCCTGTTTCCCCAGCTTGGCAGCTTTGCTGAAATGAACCGTTCTACAGAAGGTGTTTCTTGGATGTAAATGGCCAACCAAATGTATGCATACTTTAAGGGTAATTTATTGAGGAAAAAAGTTAATGTTACACTATAGTTGTATTTGCTAGGTAGAGCTGGCAAGCGATTCACCAAAGGCGTCTATTATTTCTCTCTTTTGGGAAGTTGAGGAAAAAAGGAAGGAAGAGTTTGGAATTTCATTTCAATCTTGAGATCCTGATAAAAGCTGACTCAAGAGTTCAAAAGAAGAAGAGCCAACATTAACAATGTTGTCTATCTTCACATTATTTTTGCCTTAATATCTGAGGTTGCCTTGCACTTGAAAAGTAGTAAAATAAATAGTCACGACTGACCTTCAGGTTTGTCATAAAGTTATAACCTGCTCTGAGTAACATGTTGAAACATAAACTTAAATCACAGATAAACAAAATTATCTACTTTAAAAGGTATTTGCAGGCTGGGCGTGGTGGCTCACGCCTGTAATTTCAGCACTTTGGGAGGCCGAGGCGGGTGGGTCACGAGGTCAGGAGATTGAGACCACCCTGGCTAACACGGTGAAACACCGTCTCTACTAAAAATACGAAAACAAAAAAACAATTAGCTGGACGTGGTGGCACACACCTGTAATCCTAGCTACTTGGGAGGCTGAGGCAGGAGAATTGCTTGAATCCAGGAGGCAGAGGTTGCAGTGAGCTGAGATTGTGCCACTGTACTCCAGCCTGGGCGACAGAGCAAGACTCCAGCTCGAAAAAAAAAAAAAAAGATATTCACAGTAGTGTACTTGTAATGTGAACAGGTTCTTCTTAAGGTTAAATATGTTTCAAGATATAAAACTTTTGTTTTAAAGTCAAAGCCTCCATATTGCTTCTAACTCCTCTTTCCCCAATTTATCACCCCCTTCACCTTCCTGGCTGCAGGCAATCTTTTATGGTTTAGTTTCATTGTCCATAATATCTAAATAAAATTTATTATGATACAAATACTGTAGACATATATAGTATGACATATTATAATAATAAATTCACTGTATTTTCAGAATTAGAATATATTTAAGAAAAATCTATAAAACAAATTAGGCCAGGTGCAGTGGCTCATACTTGAAATCTCAGCACTTCAGGAGACTGAGTCAGGAGCCTAGCTTGAGCTCAGGAGTTCAAGACCAGCTGGGGCAACATTGCATCATCTTGTCTCTACTAAAAAAAATTAATAAATAAAAAATATAAAATTAGACAGGTGTGGTGGCAGGTACCTGTAGTTCCAGCTACTTGAGAGGCTGAGGTGGGAGGATTATTTGTGCTCAGGGGTTCTAGGCTGCAGTGAGCCATGTTTGTGCCACTGTACTCACGCCAGCCTGGATGACAGAGTGAGATTCTGTCACCAACCAAATAAAATAAATTAGTTCAGAAATAAAATCAGAATGGGAACTGGCTTTAGATATTGAACCTCAGTTTGCTCATCTGTTAAGACATGATAAATCAATGTAAAAATATCTCCATTTCGTGGTTTCTAACAATTGAAACTAAAAGTATATTTCACATATACAAATTTTGGATAATGTTTCCATGGATTTTTGTATAAAATGAAAGATAATAATGATAGCATCAGGAAGGGATTAACATCTTATTTAAAAGAACTTCTTATATAAATTTAAATGGAAAAAATATTTATAACTTTTATCTTTATCAATATCCAAATGAACCAAAGAAGTGCTTAAGAACTTAGTAAGAAAAGACATAATTTCATGTATTTCAAAGCTCTAGGCAGGTCACTGCACATGCTGACCATAGTCCAACATCTTGGAAAGGCTAATTTGTTCTACATGAGGAAATGGAAGGAGTTATTTATTTTTTGCTATATGTTTTCCGTTTTTCTTTTTCTTTGCCTTTAAGAGGAACAAAGCACAAGCAGAGAAATAGAGAAAGGAGGAAGTCCAAGAGGAGGGCTGAACAATAAGGCAGGAGTTTGAAGCTTCAGTTGTGCTACTAGCCAACCCACGTTGCTCAGCAATTTATTTCCCCAGATAATCCACATCTCTTTCAGTTCACTTGTCTCACCATTTACCCTTATATTAGCAAATGATTTCCCTTCCTATTTTGCTGAAGAAATAGAAGACAGCTGATGAGAACAACCTCAAATTATACCCACCTCTAATTAAAAACATATTGGAATCTCCACTTTCCACTTTACATCAGATAAGAGTAAAGTTCTCCTCCTTTTCAAGTATGATGCCCCTTCACAACCTGGTCTATAGATCCTCTGTTTTTCTGTAGGCTCATCCCACTGCCATGTAATCATGTCATTACAAAGCATCAAAACTTGTTGACCTTCTAATCTCATTCTCCTCATATCAAAGCATCCTGACAGAATTTTCCTCACTTGTTGCCAATTTGTCACCTCCAATTCTCTTCTCAATCTCTGATATGGTTTAGCTCTGTGTCCCCACCCAAATCTCACCTTGAATTATAATAATCCCCAGGTGTCATAGGAGGGACCCAGGGGAGGTAATTGAATGATGGAGGCAGGTTTTTCCTGTGCTATTCTCGTGATAGTGAATAAGTCTCACAAGATCTGATGGTTTTATAAAGGGGAGTTCCCCTGCACATGCTCTCTTGCCTGCCTCCATGTAAGATGTGCCTTTGCTCTTTCTTCACCTTCTGCCACGATTGTGAGGCCTCCCCAGCCATGTGAAACTGGGAGTCCATTAAACCTCTTTCTTTTATAAGTTACCCAGTCTCAGTTATGTCTTCATTAGCAACATGAGAATGGACTAATACAACCTCTTAATCTTGGGTTCATCCACAACAAGTGTGTTAAAATACTATTTTCAATTTAACAATGACTTATTTGTTTAAGTCAATGATGTTTTTCCTTTGGCACTTGAGCCCTGATATGGTTAGACTTTGCGTCCCTACCCAAATCTCATCATGAATTGCCATTCCCATGTATCAAGGGAGGAATCTGATGGAAGGTGATTGGATTATGGGGAGCAGTTTCCCCTATGCTGTTCTCATCATAGTGAGTGAGTCTCATGAGATCTGATGGTTTTAAAAGTGGAAGCTTTCTGTGCTTGCACTCTTCTCACTCCTGCTGCCATGTGAAGAAAGTGCCTTGCTTCCTCTTTGCCTTTCATCATGATTGTTAAGTTTCCTGAGGCCTCCCCAGCCATGTGGAACTGTGAGCCAATTAAACCTCTTTCCTTTATAAATTACCCAGTCTCAGGTAGTATCTTTATAGTGTAAGAACAAACCAATATAAGCCCTTTGCAGAAGGTGAGAATTTTGTGCTTTTTCTCCATTGTCCCACACGGTTAAAGTAGAATGCTTTATTCTACATGTCTTTCTACAGTGATTCCCACATTCATGACGTCAACTAGTACTGATATGCCCATACTCTTGTCCCAAACTTTAAGCTACTGTATCTATTCTTCCTACCAACTTGGTCAACTGAAAGTCCCCAAAGTAACTGAACCTCAAAATGTCTACAATTCAGTCACTCTTACTTCTCCTGCCTCTTTACATCTGATTCCTTTTATTCCTAATCTTGTGGAAACGGCATTAACATACAGAAAATCTCCTAAGCCAGAAATCTGGGACAATTTCTTCTTCATTATCACTTCATATACCATGAGGCTCTCAGGCCACAGAGTCTTGGGTTTTTCCTGTGGATGATAGGATGCCCCTGTAGGGTTTTCAAGCAGGAGAAAGACATGGCCAGAGTTTTGTTTGAGGAGAACACTCAGATGGCATTGTGGAAGATGGATTGCATGGGGGAAGCTATAAAAGAAGTTATAAACCAGGTTTGAGATGGTCCCACTTGCGGAAGCTACTGATGTTGGGACCTGTTCTAGAATTTTGGAAGTTGGAATAAAGAGAAACACACACATTTGAGAAATGTTTGAGATGGATGTCTGAGAAATTACTTTAAATAAAATCTAAATTTTACGACATTTATCTGACATGAAACACAGTAACATGATTTGTTTCACACCCAACACGCTGCTATCATTCAGGCTGTTAGAATTTCTCATTCCAAGATGTTGACTTCCACCACCACCCTACCATGCATGCCCGTGCACCTACAATGCAAATGCTCACATCCCTACACACAAACACAAGCAAACACACACAAACACATACACACACACGAACACACAGAAGTAGTGTGTGTATCTACTTTTAGATGACTCCCGTATCTAGTCCCTTCTCTATACTAATATTTTATTGTCCTCATTATTTCTTCTCCAGAATAATGCAATTGCCTCTTTTTGCTAATGTAAATTCGATTATCACACCAAACTACTGTTAAGAAATATAAATATAATGCTATTATTTTTACCACATGCAATACTTCTGTTGTTCCCTAGACACAATCGTGTCAAAACTACTCGGTATAACGTTGCATCTATCATTTAACATCTGCCTATTTCTACGACTTCATCTCCTCCTCTTATCTTACAAAACATCCAATATTCTAGCTATACAGTTGACATTTCTTGAATGTGTCATATTCTAAGGGGGTCTCTCCACATTTTAGTCTTGCTTTGTCGCTTCCTGGAACCTCTTCTCATGTTCTCTGCATGACTGACATTTCTTGAATGTGCCATATTCTAAGGGGTTTCTCAACAGTTGGGGCTTGCATTGTCTCTTTCTGGAACCTTTTCCCATATTCTCTGCATGAGTCCCAGAAATATAAGCTACATATATGTGTGTGTATGTTATATATACATGAATGATATGTCTATGTATATACATAAGATATATGTATATATTTGTATGTACAAATACATTTACACATATATGTATATAAACATGGTGTACTGTATATATGTTACATGTTACATATAAGTGTATATACATATATAAAATATTCATTTCTACAAGTTAACTAGATTCAAATGTACAAGGATCTTTTCCAGAGCGCCTTCCTGGTGCTCTTATGCTGAATCTGATTTTTCTAATCTGCTTTTTCATACTACATTTTATAAAGTTATCATTGATATCACTGCATTTTAATTATTGAGTGCACCATTTTCCTTTCCCACTAAAATATGAAATCCTCGAAGTCCTAGTTTTCCTCTTCCACATCTATATCCTAAAAACCTAATAGAAAGTCTAGCAGATATTCAGTAAATATTTATTGAATAAACCACACTACTAAAGTTCCAGATAAGATGCACATATATGATTGTAGGCTATATTGAAGCTCACATCAGCAGCTGGAGAAAGGAAGCCAATTCGTTAACAAGGTTTTACTTATTATTATGCTGCCAAGATTAATTTTATCTCTTTGCTTTCATCTAAGTTATTGTGCTTAGGATAAAATGGAGATCTCACATTTGAATTTCACTAATTTTGTCTTTCACAGGAGGGAACTAGACTAAGTCAGCATTTTTATGGCCTAAACTACCTTCAAGACATAAGGTCTTACTTAAAATAATAAATGATCATCCTTCAAGAGTCAATTAGAATCAGAATCATAACAATTTCTTTCTGGAAAAGACAGTCTTAAGAGACATGTATTTCAACTGTAGTTGAACTGACTCATGAATTTGATAATTGTTCTTCCTGCTGTGAATGTTAGCTTCTATTCTACTTTTAGCCCAACATATATAGTTCCCCGTGACTGTAGAATCTGTTATAATCACCCTAAATTTTATACAAAAAGGTACACTTATTTAGTCGCTGTTTCAGTCATTCAAAACAGTCTGGAAACTATAAAATTTAACCAAATAAAAATTTCAAGGGGAAAGTCATGTTATTGTTTTTCTTCAAACATACTGTTTTTAGCCTAGAGCAAAAGTAAACGGTAAGTGGTCCCTGCAGGGATATCTGACATAGAGGGCTCATTAAGCTGAAGAATTATCCAGCAAGTGTCAAAGAGTTAGTGGGTCTGTCAATGGTACAGAAACTTCTTTACAAAATTTATGGCATGCCTTTGATATACCACTAGTCCCAGGGAAAGGTCCCAGAAATGAGGGCTACATATATATGTATGTGTGTGTGTGTGTATGTATGTTACATATATATGAATGATATGTATATGTATATACATAAGATATATGTATATATTTGTATGTACAAATACATTTACACATATATGTATATAAACATGGTGTACTATATATATGTTACATATAAGTGTATATACATATATAAAATATATAGGTACAGACACATACTGTATATGATTTATTTCACTCAACATATATGCTTATACACATATTTGAATATAAACATGGTATATGTTATAGATACATATATACTCATGGTGTATATACTTGTTGACTTCAATCTAATATGTTTGATGCTGTGATAAATACAGATAGTGCCCTGCGGAAGCACAGATGAGTGACAGCTCCAGAGTCAGAAAACATTCTCTACAGGAGCTGGAGAACAAGCTCAGTTTCAATGGAAAGGCTAAGAATGGAGGCACTGATAGGGTGTTGGATTACAGAGAACTTGAAAAGGAGGGCAAACATCACATGGAATGAAGAAGGGAATAGACCAGGGTACATATCTGGGCAATTTACCAGTGATTTGTCCTCATAAAGTAGTGAGCAAAGTGAAGGTGGGAAAGTGAGTAGAGGCCAGGTCAAGGAATCTTGGGAATTGCCTGTGGATGATAGGATGCCTCTGTAGGGTTTTCAAGCAGGAGAAAGACTTGACCAGAGTTTTATTTGAGGAGAACACTCAGATGGCACTGTGGAAGATGGATTGCATAGTGGAAGCTATAAAAGAAGCTATAAACCAGGTTGGAGATGGTCCCATTTGTGAAAGTTACTGATGTTGGGACCTGTTCTAGAATTTTGGAAGTTGGAGGGATGAACAAAAACACATACATTTGAGGAATGTTCAAGATGGAAGTCCCAGAAATTACTTTAAATAAATCTAAAATTTACCACATTTATCTGACATGACACACATTAAAATGATTTGTTTCACACCAAAGTTATTGGTGCTATCATTCCGGCTGTTAGAGTTTCCCATTCCAAGACGTTGACTTCCACCACCACCTTGCCATGTATGCCTGTGCACATAGAATGCAAATACTCACATCCCTACATACACACACACACACACACACACACACACACACACACACACACTGGCTGTATGCCATTATAATGCCTTGCTTAAAGAGTACAGAGCCACTCCTAATTATATCACAAATGAAGTCAAGAAATTCAATTTTGTGCTCAGGCCTAGCTCTCTCATTAAGGTTACTGCAATTTAGGAAGTTAAAAAAATGTTGGAATGGAGACGGATGAGGAACAAAGTCACTGGGGAGCTGACTTATCCTCAATTCTTCATTTTACTTTGAAAGTAAATACATCGGCCTTGGGCTCTAGGCTACAAAGAAAATAATGGGCAATTATTCGGTTGATCTGATCACGATAGACTGTGAAACCAGATAATGCCTCCTGCACTGCTCATTACACCCTCCCCTCCAAGAACATGTTGTTTTGTCTACACAGAAATTTCCAAATATAGCTCAGGTATGTTGTTTCAGGAGCTCAGCAGTGACTGCAGCTTGAGGTCCGTCTTTTGGTCCAGTTTTGCAGACTGCAGTGTCTCAGTAAATTACAAAATAAATGCCTTCTGTTACATGGGGACTGCAGAACACCAGAGGGAGTTAAGGGTTTCCTTCAACAGCGGTGATGCATGTTTAGTTTTTAAAAGGTTCCCATGAAATACTGAAATGGAGAAACAAATAAATTTATTATTTAATTCATAAAGTATATTGGGAAGAAAGATAGCTGTTCATTGGTTAAAAACTCTACTGTATTTTTGTTTAAACTGAAGAATGTGGTTGATGTAAAAACAACTTCCCCTCACTTTTTTTTTCCAGTTTTCTTCTTTATGTTGACAATTTCCCGCTATTTTGAAGGACATTACTAATGTGTAAAAGTCCCTTCTTTCTTATTGCAAGTAAGCCTCTTTTCAAATTTAGGCAGAAGGAAAAAATTCCTTTTTCTTTCTTTAATTTAAGCAGACTGTGCCTGAGTGCATTTTTTAAAAGGCTGCAGAGGTAAAACTAGGCCGCAGAGGTGATATTAGCTCCAGGAAAAATAGTCTGATTTACACTTGAATGCAGTTATTTCAACTTTTCAAGTAATGCAATCTTACAGAGATCTCCATTCCAAAAATATGACAATGTACAAAGTAGAAAAATCAAACTTTGCAGGATCATTTTATTTCCATTACATTCCACTCTGAATATTGCAGAAGGTAATATTTAGTTTTATTATTATTAATTCCAAATATAACAAATAGTGGTCTCAATCTGGGTTGATTTATTATCATTTAAAATAATAGAACATTTTAAGCTTTCACTTTATAGAAGATAGCATAGGATATGTTCCAAACTACTGTTTCTTCAATTCCCCTTTTTCTAAAAGTAGAATGGTCTAGATTCTTAGAAAGCATGCATTATAGACATGACTATTTTTGAGAAAACAACAATAATTGGACTTGTAATTATTAAAAGATATATACATGATTGCCTTGAGAAAACAATAATAACACATGAAGAGTTATTAGAGAATATTATCACTATATCCTATGCATGTGTATCATGTTATATCTTGTCAGTAATATATTACTGGATAATTAGACTTTCCTTTTCCAGCTTATAAATTGCCCATGATTAGGCATTTTTCCAGCTTGATAAAGCATCTTTCAACCAAATGTGAAAAAGCGTTATCAAAAATAAATTTTAGAAATACTTTGGGTCTATCCTGTTCAGTATATCATATTGTTACTAATGTAATCTTTTAAATTTCTTATAATAATCCAGTGATTATTATTTCTAATATACTTAGGAAAGTGTAATGAAGTATCTGAACTCTGTTATCACCAAG
Source organism: Symphalangus syndactylus (assembly GCF_028878055.3). Lineage (NCBI taxonomy): Eukaryota > Metazoa > Chordata > Mammalia > Primates > Hylobatidae > Symphalangus > Symphalangus syndactylus. The sequence goes on along the minus strand of NC_072436.2, from coordinate 19,862,343 downwards.
AAGTTGATTCTTCATGACAGGCAGCAGACTGTAGGGTTAGGGGAATAGATTGTGGAGATCAAAGGTCTGGGTTCAAATCCTAGCACTTTCACTGATTATTTCTTTGCTTTTGGGCAAACTTTTAACCTGTCCATGTCCCATTATTTTTACCAAATTACTTGGCTTCATTTTTGCCAATCATAGGAAGAGGCTCACAATAGAATGGGGTTATAGAACTAAGAATTTTGGGGTTCATGGTGGAAAATATTTTTACTCATGTCTGCCATATAATGCTATAAAGGTTTGCTATGATTATTTTTGTATACTGACTAATTTGCATCACTTTTGGTATTTTGGAAGGTGGGTAAATATGTGAGAGGCAGAGAGCTGAACTAGTGGTACTTATTATATGAAGAAATATTGAAAATGAAAAGATCAATACTAGCCTCATTTTAATTAGACTCGCTTAACTAGAATGATATGGACTTGGGAATGAGAAATAAACACCGAACTAAAAAACCACAAAGAAGGTAGTGGACCCTCATTATATATACTGAATAAATCAAGGCAAATGAGTAAAGTCTCTTGGTAGTTAAAAAAAAAAGTCCTGAAGAAAAGGACACCTTTTTATCGTTTTTAAATACTTCACTTGTAATCTTTGATATCAGATCAGTCACATTATCATTCATCAGATTTTAAATCCCTGCACTAGTCCTCTCAACACCTTTCTAAGCTTATTAGAATTTATATTCAACACAACACGTTTGCATTCAGATTCAGCATCCTTTCAGCACTTGCAGAAAAGTAGCAATGAAAATATAATGTAACCTTAAATGAAATATATCACCATTCTTGCTCATGTAGACAAAAAGACTCTGTGGAAACAGTGACTCTAAAGAACTTTAGCATTTTAGATGTAGTAACTTCTATTCGAATAACAGTATATTATAGCAGTGAGTGAGAATATTAATGCATCTTATTCTGGAGAGAAAAAAAAAGGAGCTCTTTTCCAATGTCATAGCCTTGAGGGCTAATAAGCATGCCATTTCATCCACTTAATTGTCTTCACTCTGCTCTATGAATTGCCTACAAGATTCTTTATCTTTCCTGGACATGAGTAATGTGAACATACATCAATGCTAGGAGTTTGACCTTCTCCACTGAGCTTCCCTTAAGAGGATCATCTACCATGGGGAACAGTAAAAGATAGTGGAAACGTTTTTTAAAAAATGAATTAGGGTGGAGAGAAAATCCATCTATTTCATCACTAAACCTCAGATAAATAGATGACCCTGTTAGCAGTGCCCTTGGAGCCCTACTGTTATACAAATTGATCGACAAATGTTCTCCCAATAGAGAACTGTGACCTGTTTAGCTCAGAAGAGCCAAAGACCGAGTTAAATCTCTTAAAATATCACACCCTTGGTGCTTCAGCCATTTTCCTTTGTTGCTCTTTAATTTGAGACATTTGTCAAGGAAAGAAAATATATGTCTTCTGGGAGTCCCCTTGTAGAGTTACGAAGGATGCAAATCTGGCCCGAGATACCATGAGCCTTCCAAGAAAGTCAAAACTCACACTGTTGCTTTTCTCATTTATTGCCCAGCTTTTCAACTAGAGCTGGAATATGCTCACTGACTCCATCTGACAGTGTTTTTCTAATGGATATGAGAAGCATTAGGACCATAGGCTTTAGACCCCCACAGGAGCACTGCTAAAACCAAAAGACTAATTTTTAATCCCTCAAATTGAGAAAATAGAAAAGAAAACACCGAAGATCAAGGGCACATCATGAGTAAGAAAGCAGCTGACGAGTCTTGTGGTTTGTCTTGCTTTCTTGCCCAGAAGAATGAGATTGTTAGCTGAGTTTTTCTCATTCACTTTACATTGTTTGGAGCAAGCCAATTCTATCCCAGAATCTCAATTTCCTCCTCTGTTATATGAAAGGATCAGAGTGTGTAATCTCTAAGGCCTCTTTTGAGTCTATGATTTTTACTACTAATTTAGTTAGGAAAATTTAGGCCCTAAGATGTAGCAAATGGATATATCAAAAGAATGAAAACCAGTGAAAAAATGTAAATTTCTTAATGACTTCCAAGAAAACAAACACCAGCCAGTTTAAGATGCCAAAAGTGCATTGTGTTTTCAGCAATACATTTAAATTAAATTTCTTCATCCCAAAACTTTTGACCCAAAGAAATCTCGTGTCTAAAGGCTAGAGCTCTGGGCCTATTTCCTTCTTTGACAGAATAGAAACCCTTGACTTTACATCTCAGAGCTCCCAAATTACAACTGATATCAAGAGATGAAGAATAATTGCAAAAAAGCAAAAGGAGGGGTATAGGACTTTCAAGGCATAAGTGTTCACACACACACACACACACACACATGCTTGATTCAAAGAATACAGTCATATGTTGACTAACAACAGAGAAACATTATGAGAAACGTGTTGTTAGGCAATTTTGTTATTGTGTGAACATTAGAGTTTACATAAACCTACATGGTGTAGCCTACTACACACCTAGGCTATATGGTACAGCTTATGGCTTCTAGGCTACAAATCTGCACAGCATGTTACTCTACTGAATACTACAGGTAATTGTAACACGATGATAAATATTTGTGTATCTAAGCATAGAACAGGTACAGTAAAACTATTGTATAAAAGATAAAAAAATAGTACACTTGTATAAGGCATTTGTCATGAATGGAGCTTGCAGGGCTGGAGGTTGCCCTGGGTGAGTTGGTGAGTGAATGGTAAGTGAATTTGAAGGCCTAGGGCATTTCTGTGCACTACTGTAGACTTTATAAATGCCATACACTGTAAGCTATACTAAATTTATATACAAACTTTTCTTCAATAATAAATTAACTTGCTTGCTGTAACTTTTTTGCTTTAACTTTTTTTTTGCTTTAACTTTAACTTGCTTGCTGTAACTTTTTTGCTTTATAAACTTGTACTTTTTAAAAAAACTTTTTAACCCTTTTATAAACCCTTAATTTAAAACACAAATATACTGTACAGTGATCAAAAATATTTTCTTTCTTTATGTCCTTATTCTATAAGTTTTTAATACTTAATTTTTTAAATTTTTAAACTAAAAACTAACACACAAATCTACATATCAACCTAGTCCTACACAGGGTCAGGATCATCACTGTCTTCTACCTCTGGATCTTGTCCCACTAGAAGGTCTTCAGGGGCAAGAGCACACAAGGAGCTGTCATCTATGATAACGATGCCTTCTTCTGGAATACATCCAGAAGAACCTACCTGAGGCTATTTTACAGTTAATATTATTTGTTTATAAGTAGAAGGAGTATATCTTAAAATAACAATAAAAAGTATAGCATAGTAAATACATAAATCAATAACATAGTTGCTAAGGTTTGGCTCTGTCCCCCGCCCATGGCAAATCTCATCTTGAATTGTAGATTCCATAATCCCCACATGTCATGGAAGGGACCCGGTGAAAGGTAATTGAATCATGGGGGCAGGTCTTTCCCATGCTGTTCTCATGATAGTGAATAAGTCTCATGAGATCTGATGGTTTTATAAAGGGGAGTTTCCCTGGACACGTGCTCTTGCCTGCCACCATGTAAGATGTGACTTTGCTCCTCTTTGCCTTCCGCCATGATTGTGAGGCCTCCCCAGTCATGTGGAACTGAGTCCATTAAACTTCTTTCCTATATAAATTAGCCAGTCTCCCATATGTCTTCATTAGCAGCGTGAGAACAGACTAATACAATAGTCATTTATTATCATTGTCAGGTATGATGTATTGCATATAACTGTATGTGCTATACTTTTGCACGACTGGCAGCACAGTGGGTCTGTTTACACCAGCATCGCTACAAATACATGAGCAATGCATTGCCACTAGGACCTTAGGATGGCTACAATGTCACTAGGCAAAAGAGATTTTTCAGTTTAATTATCTTATGGAAACACTGTCATATATACAGTCTGTGGTTGGCCACAATACCATTATGCAGTATATGGCTATAATTATTAAAATGCTACTAGTGAAAGCACAACATTAAAAACATTTTGTTCTCTCCCTTAAAGGGATTCTGGTATGGGTGCCATGATATATAAAAGTAAATTCAATATATAGCATTATGTCACCAGAGCAGATAAAGTGGTGTAAAAAAGGAGGGAAAGCCATTTCCCACAGGAGAGTCAAGGAAGGCTTTGTGGAGGATGTGTCATTTGAGATGGGCCATAAAACACAGGTAGTATTTATATTTTAAAGACATTTGAGGTGGAGGAAACTGAATCCATCCATTTATTCACTTGTGCATTCATTTACTCATTTACCCAACATCTATTAACCAATGACAATCCACAAAGTATTGTGTTGAATCCCAGACTATGAGGTCAAATAAAACAAAGTCTTTGCTTTCAGGGCATACTACTTATTTGAAAAATAGCTAAGAGATCAGCTCATCTAAGTCATAAAATACACATAAAAGAGTAGACGATATAAAACAGGGAAAGTCGATTAGGATCTAAGTGTGGAAGGCCTTGAATTTCAGCTTGATCCTTTTTTGATAGGCAATGAGATGGTCACGGAGGTATCTGGCCAGCCTGCAGGCACAACTTAATCAACAATGTGCCTTAAGTGAAAGTCACCAAGTAGCCTTAAGCAGCACTGACCGGTGGAAGTAAATTAGGTAGACCTCAAAAAGAAAAAAGAAAAACTAGCAAACACACACAGGTTAGTAGTCACTTAGTATCTCTATTTCCACACCCTGACTCAAATAACTCCCTTGAGTCTCAGAACCAATATTTCTTCTGAAATGGCTCTCCTGAAGGGTTTAATTTAATACAATTGTCTGACATTCTAATTTACTCTCTGTGGTGAAGAGGATGGTATTTACAGGAATTGCTTTCAAATGAACAAAGTCAACTCTGATACTTGCTCTAGGAGGAAACCACTGTTTTAAAATACCAGATTTGTGGTATGGACCTAAATATTAAATGCTATTTTTTTTTCTTATCAAGTGACCTGTCTTCGTCATTATTCTTTCTTCAAGTCATAGAATCTTCTTTTCCTTTTAATGACATATGGCTCATTGAAATTATTGTTAAAACTGTATTTAGCACAATTGCAAATTAATACAAATGTCTGCGATCTCAGGAAGACCAGAACTAGACAAAATGGGGCCAGTGAGACCCAGAAAGGTAGAGGGACTCGTTCAACGTCATGAAGTGAGTCAGAGGGGAGTCAGGAACTGACTCCATGAGTCATGGCTCCCAGCCTGTGCTCTGACCGCGAGACAAAGCTCCTCCCTAGCCACAGTAAGAGGACTCACCCTCGACGCAGCCAAGCTGGCTCTTTCTCTACATCTCTGGCCTCCACTAATGGCAGGACTATGTCCTGTTACATTTTGTTCCACAGTCCAGAATATGTTCCAATGAACACATTTTGGTTAGGTGGAGAAGTGGTAGCAATGAAGTGCTTCACCTTATAATACTAAGCCACTGAAGCCCAACGCAGGTAAGAGGGCCAGAGTTGGAAATGGAGTGAGTAGATTCTACCAAGTCTGAAATGAGAAACTTTCAGTTTACACAGTTGAGGCATTCAGCAAGTCAGAAAAAGATAGGAAAAGAAGCCAGGGGTAGAGCAAGATGTTGGGAGTGACCTTTCCTCCCCTAAATCAATATACTGCTCTGGGATAGTATATTAAGATGAGGAATGAATACATTAGAATAAGATGGGCTGAAAAGTCTGTTGATATTGCTGTGGATATTATCTATTATTTGTTTGTTAGAATATCTATGCTTATTACCACTTCTCCATATCTGACATTCTAATTTACTTTCTATGGTGAAGAGGATGGCATGTATGGGAATTGCTTTCAAATGGACAAAGTCAACTCTGATACTTGCTCTAGGAGGAAACCACTGTTTAAAAATACCAGATTTGTGGTATGGACCTAAATATTAAATGCTATTCTTCTTTTTTTATTAAGTGACCTGTCTTCGTCATTATTCTTTCTTCAAGTCATAGAGTCTTCTTTTCCTTTTAATGATGTATGGCTCATTGAAATTATTGTTAAAACTGTATTTTAGCACAGCTTTACATATACAATATTAAAAACATGCCTTGGTCATTAATGCTATGGAAATATAAATACTCCTTGTGTAGATCCGTGGCCATTTCTTACAGTTCCAAGGTAAAGGTACATTTACAAGCATCTGGGAGAAATGAGTAATAATACCTTTTTCATATGAAAATATCAATGTGGGGAAGCCAGTGTACTCAATAATTCTTTATAGTGGAGGTGGTTCTCGTACTCACAGGAGCAAAATATTGCATTAAAAATTTTAAATTTTATTTAAGTAAACTATGCACACTCAAAAATTCATAGTCAAAACCACAAAAAGCTAACCTATATCATTGAGGGATGCATACGTAAGTGATAAAAATATAAATAAATGCAAAAATTATTATTACAGAAGTCATATTAATATCAGCTTTAAAGGTTGGGAGGAGGTTTTGCTCAGAGAGAGTAGATGGTTTAGGGGTTGAGGGTGCTTTCAGAGGCTGGCAATGTTCTACTTTTTGACCTGGGTGGTGGTTGCACAGACATTTATTATATTGTTAAACTGTCCAAATGCGTTTTATGCAGCTTTCTGTGTGTATGTTATAATTCACAATAAAAAGTTTTTAAAAGTTGAATAGTACTAAAAGATTATAATGAAAAACAGCTGTTTCTTGCCCCGCTTGTCCTCACCTTTAATTCCTACTCAACAGATGCAGCCACTTTAGCTGTTTCTAATGGTATTGATCTTTATATTTCTAAAGAAAATGCTTCTATGTCTATCTTTTTTTTAACTTTATGCATTGTATTTCCACTTTCTTCTAGAGCTGACAAGGAATTAACTCTGGCACTCATTCCTCAACAGGCATGCCTTTTCTCTCCTTCCCTTCTGTTCCCAAGATTGTTGGTTAAATGAATAGTCAGTACCCACATTTTTATGACTAGGCATAATTTGCTGATAGCCGAGCTACCCAGTACTTTAAGATTATGCTTTGTTCTGCTTTCCCTTTTTTTTTTTTTTTTTTTTTGAGACAGAGTCTTGTTCTGTCAGCCAGGCTGGAGTGTAGTGGCATGAACATGGCTCACTGCAGCCTCAATCCCCTGGGCCCAACTGATCCTCCAACCTCAACCTCCTGAGTAGCTGAGACCACAGATACACACCACCACACCCAGCTAATTTTTAAATGATCTGTAGATACAGAATTTCCCTATGTTTCCCAGATTGGTCTCGGACTTCTGGGCTCAAGTGATCCTCCTGCTTCAACCTCCCAAAGGGCTGGGATTACAAGCATGAGACGTCTCATCCTGTTTTGCACATGTTTATACTCTCCTGACGACAGTTGTCCATGTTGTGTTTTTCTTTATAGTTTGTTCTATGTAACTCTCGCTTACTCAGCTTCAACGATTTTCAGAGAAGAACTAGAAATATTCTCACAGAATATTCCAATATAATCTCTCGGCTTGGGGTGCGTGTGTGTGTGTGTGTGTGTGTGTGTGTGTGTGTGTGTGTATTTTCTCTTTTCTTCTGCCTTAACTTGCATAGGCTATTAATTAGGCCTGCTATACCAGCCATCTTACTAAGTCTTCTCTTCACCATCATTCTGGGAGCTCTCTTCACATCTTCCATATTGCATAAATTCCTACATATTCCTTCTTTATAAATTAATGCCTTGGAGTGTGACACTAGAAGCTTCCTAGAAAAAGAAGCATGGCTGGTAATTTTTTTCAGAGTTGACAGGTGTGAAAATATCTCAATTCTACTATTATACTCCTGATGGTTTGGCTAGGATTGTAAGTTTTGAATTTTATTTTTAGAATTTTGAAGACATATTTGTGCTGTATTCTAGCTTCCAGTAATCTCACTCGTAATTCCTTTTTGATGTGACTTATGTTTTCTTTAAAAGCTTATAGGTTTTTTTTTTCTTAATTCTTGATGTCCTGAAATTTTATTATAAGGCAACTGGATGTGGGTCTGTTTTCCTTAAATTAGTCTGCTGTATACAAGGTGATGTCATTTAATCCAGAAACTCATTGTCTTCAATTCTGTGCTATTTCTCTTCTCTTATTTGTCCTTTATTCTTGAACTCTTCTTGGAGGTTGAACCATCTTGGTCAGTCTTTCACTTTTCCTTTCTCATTTTCTTTGTCTTTTTTAATCTTCTAATTATTAAGTGAATTTTTAATTATTCTATTAAACTTTAAATTTCCCCTTTCCATTTCCCTCTCATCTCTTCTCTACATGGCAGTAATGAAGTGCTTTTGTAGCAGACTGACTTAGTGACCGACTCTTGGCGTGTGATACATCTGCACATCTTCCGTAGAATAGAAATAAAACCCCTCAACATGCTGTTAAGATTTGGCTTTTGCTTATCTCTATAGTTTACTGGATTTCCACTGCCCAGAATAAACAATGCACTATTAAATATCTCCCAGTTCTTTGATTGTGCTTCATCTCATTTGCTAGTCTTTGCCTTGATAGTTTTATTTCTGTCCTTTGTCTGACTATACTATTTATTAATTTAAACTCAGCTGCATATTCTTCTCAAAAGAATAATCTTCTAACACACTTCTCCAAGGCAACACAACCATCTCAGATGCTTTCAGTGTTTCTGTTGAGTGCTTCATAGCATGATACTCTCTTCTATTCAAAGAGTTTATCACACAGTATTATAACCGTTTGCTTATCTTCCTTGTGAGATCTATTGTGCACTCTACTTGAGAAGGAACTATGTCTGTCTTGTTTACACTTGGTGGCCCATCACTAACCAAGTTCATGGATTATAGTCTAGACTCAATATTTGTTGAATGGATAAAGGAAAAATAATCTTTGCATGTTTTTTTCACTTCTTTCAGTCTCCAATGCACTGTTTTCATTGCTCTCCATCTTTTCATCCATATAACCACCACAAATCCCTGAAGATGTTATTTCTATCATTATTCCTTTCCCAAACATAAGAAAATTGACATTGATTGGAATACCCAGTTCCATCTGTAAGTGACAAAGTTACTGATTTGAACCAGATATTCTGGTTCCACAACCTCCATTTGTAACTCTCCAGAATGAATACATGGATGCACCTAGGCAATAAAACACTGAATTTAATCTTTTATAAAAGAAAAATAATTTTCAAATGGTTTTCATAGAAATGGAATTGCATAAAAAAGGGAGCTGACATTTGTGTATTTTGGTAAAATGTATCTAAAATCCTTTTACTAGTCCTTCTAGATATAAAAACTTTCTACAAGCTTCAATAGTTCTAACCTTTAACAAAGAACTTCCAAAAATATTACAAAAAACTAGCTAAGTGAAAACATTTTCCTTATTCTTAAATATCAAACTTGTTTTGTCTTTCTGAAATAGGTAATGTGAATATATATTTTAAAACTATTTAAAATTACCTTTAGAAATATCCAAATTTCAATTCTTGAACATGCTATTGCATAGCCTAAATGGAAGATTTGGGTTTAGACAGTTTAAGGAGCCAAATATGAGGGGTTTTATTACTGAATACAGGGTGGTCAGCTGCAATGTGTAGGTAGAGTAAGATAAAGAATTATTGTATCTTTTCTCATAAACAAGTTTTGTTTTCGTTTTTTACAAACAACCCTTCTCCTTTCTCATAATTGAAGTAGCAAACGGCAGTTCGATTACGCCAATGAAATACCTTTAGGATTTTTTTCAAAACAAGTTTATGTTTCAGAAGATTTATTGACGAAAAATTGCCTTCATCCATTCCATTTCTGGACAAGGACCACATCATGGTTGGGCAACCTGTGCCATTCATAGGGTCTTGCACTTAGAAGGGCCCCGTGGTTTATTTAATGTTCTGCTCTTGCCACCCTGAAATTTACTTTGCTTTTAAAAGGCTTACATTTTCATTTTTCATTGGGCCCCATAACTCTTCTAGGAGGTTGCACCATCTTGGTCAGTCTTTCACTTTTCCTTTCTCATTTTCTTCTCTTTATCTTTTTTAATCTTCTAATTATTTAGTGAATTTTTAATTATTCTATTAAACTTTAAATTTCCGCTTTCCATTTCTCTCTCATTTCTTCTCTACGTGGCAGTAATGAAGTGCTTTTGTAGCAGACTGACTTAGTGACCAACTCTTGGTGTGTGATACATCTGCACATCTTCCTTAGGATAGGCTAGGATATCCTTCTGTGGCAGATACTTCTCTACATTAGAGGAAGTTGTTGTTGGGTAGTCAAAGCAGAGAGATGGGAAACTGAAATCACTGGGTTTAAACACCAGCTACAATAAAACTCCAAACCCTTAATAATGTACTAAGCTTGTTCCCATCATCTATTTCACCTTATGTTGGCTCTACTTGCCATTTATCTAATTTATAGCCACATCATCAACTCAACTAAAATATTTCAGTAGTATTTTCATTTATCTTGTTGTCTGTAATTTTTCCTGTCTTAATTTGTTCTTCAAACTACTACCAGTTACCTACAAGATTTTTTTTTAACGAAGATAATGCCTAACTTTCCGCATCTGTGCCCATTCTATTCTCTATCTAGAATGCTCTTTTCTGATGCATCTGAAGGTTAAAATTCTTGTACATTATACCAGGTAGGAATGGTTCAGTTACAAATTGCAGAAAATCAACCCAACCTAGATTAAGAGGAAAGAGAGAAAGTATTATTTTGAATATTTAAAAGTCCATGGATAGTTCCTGGTTTCATGTATGGCTGAATTCAGGATTCAGAAAATGTGACTGGCACCCAGCATCTCAGCACTGAATGGCATTCTTTCTACTGTGTTGGCTTCATTCTCAAGCTCCACTTATGACTCCTGCAGTTCCAAGCTTATATCACTAAAACATCGAATATAAATGGCCATAGATCATGCTTCTTTAGCAGTGATAATGTGTCTTATATTTACTGGGTTTTTAATTTACTGACCTTGAGATCGGTTCAGCAATTGGGTTTTCTGATGGATTTTACCTAGTGTCATGTATTCCACCCTGTTCCTGGAGTGAGATTACTTCTACTGAAATCACATAAATAAAAGTCAAAGGAGATGAATTCCTACTTCACTTGCATGGCATTATTATTAGAGGAAGAGGAAGTTGACAGTGAGATGGTCCTCACTTTCACAGACATTCAAGTTGCTAAGATATTGAAACCTTCCAGACTGGTTGACAAAGAGCCCCTTCTCCAAGTTCCCTGAAAACTCCTTGCCTGGCCCAGCCAGTCTGGTCATGCCCGTAGGACCACCCCAACCTCTCTAAAATCTATCAACTAAAGGGTTAATGCTGGAACAGTGGGAGGTTTCTAAGCCTGCCTGGATTCCAAGTTCAGTGTTCTTTCAGCTTTGCTAGTAACTGGGTTTTACTAGTGGCTTTATATTATTATATGACATCTGAGAGAAGAAATTTCATTTTTAGGATAACTGGAGATTTTAGTAATAATAAATATTACTACCTTCTATTTTAGTGATAAGCAGATAGCAATTTTAGTGATAATAGCAAATGTCAGAAAACCCAATTACCAGTGGCCTAAACACAGAGGTTTATTTCTTGCTGTCACCAAAGTAAAGCCCGAGGCTGGTTTGGCAGCTTCTTAATTATTCGGGACCCTAGAATTTTCCGTTGTGTTGCTCTGCCATTTTTCATAATTGACTAATACCTCGTAGTCCAGGATGGCTCCTTAAGCCCCAGCTACCACTTTGCATTCCAGGCAGCTTGACGCTGAAAAAGTGAGCAGAAGGGCATGCCCCTACACCTTAATGGTGTGTCCTAGAAGTCTCACACACAATTTTCCTTATATTCCATTGGCCAGAACTTAATCACTGCACCCAGTTTCCAGGGAGAATGTAACTATAGCTACTACTTAAGGGGGCCATGTGTCTAGTCAAAGGGTAAGGTGTTATTATTGTAGAAGAAAAAAGTCCCAGATACAGGTGGACAGCTAGGCTTCTCAGCCACAGCTAATCTGTTCATAGTCTTTGATTTATCATGGCAAGAGAACCTTAGGAAAGAAAAGTATTCTTGGAGAATCAGAATCTTAGTAAAAAAAAAAAAGTTCTTATTTTATACCCCAAAATGGTGATGAGGGACTGCCTAGAAGCCATAAATCTTATTCTGAAGGAAGATGGTTTCTTCTAAACTCTGCCTATTTTTCATCCCATCCATCCAGTGTGGGTGTTTTTCTTTCTGCTTGATTTCAACCACATATGGCATGTAAAATGCAAGCAGGAATTGTATACGTTCAAAACTCTTTAACTCCTCTGCCTAATACTTGTCTCTCCCAACTCCAAACTTTAAAGGACTTACAGTTTATATAAAGCAGTACAATTAATTCACTGAACAACTATATCTCAGCATCTTCTACATGTTGGACATTCTTCTAGGAGCTGGGGAAACATGAGTGAAAATAACAGATACATTTAAGGGTGGAACAACTAACAGTGAATAAGGAAATGTTACTGTGTGTTATGTCTTGGTCAGTGTCCAGGAATACAATAGAGCAGGACATGGAAGATTGTGAGTACTGGGAGTGGAGACTCGCAATTTTACAATAGGTTGCTTCCCTGAGAAGTTGATATTTAAACAAGAGAGGCAGGAGAATGAACCACACAGAAATCTGGGAGAAAAATATTTCAGGCCAGGGAGGAGGAAGTGCAAAGGGTGTTAAGGAGACGTCATGCCCGTGCTCCAAGCAGCAAAGAGTTATATGTCTGCTTGGTTCTACTAAAGCGAGCAAGTGGGAAATGACTTCAGAGCCGAGATCATAGATCCTTAGTAGGTTGTTTAAGACTGACTTTTCATTATCCTTAGCAAACTAACGCAGAAGCATAAAAACAAATACCACATGTTCTCACTTATAAGTGGGAGCTAAATGATGAGAACACATGGACACATTGAGGAGAGTGACACACACTGGGGTCTTTTGGAGAGTGGAGGGTGGGAGGAGGGAGAAGATCAGGTAAAATAACTAAAGGGTACTAGGCTTCTGTACAACAAACCCTCATGACACAAGTTTACCTATGTGACAAACCTGCACTTGTACCCCTGAACTTAAAATAAAAGCTTAAAAACCAAATCAAAACAAAATGAAAGCAAAACAAACAAACAAAGAAACAAAGACTGGCTTTTACTCTGAGTGAAGTGTGAAATCATTTTGAGGGTTTCGAAACGAGAAGGGGCGTAATATGTTTTAGAAACATCTTACCAGTTGCAGTATTGAGATCAGACTCTAGCGGAGAATAAGAAGAAGCTAGGAGAGAAATTTGTAGGTAGAATCGACTGAAATAATCCAAGAAAATATTATATAGGTACTGTTTAGAGACAGTAGAAAATGTTAACAGCATATACTGACAAATTCCATATGGGGTGTGAGAAAGGGAGGGATTAAGAAAGACGTGAAGGTATTTGAAGGATGTAGTTTTGATTTGGCTGAGATGGTGAGATGGTAGGATGCTACTGGAGAAGTCTCAGTAATTCTGTTTATTAGAGATCCAAACGGAGGTCTGGGATTTAGTGGAGCATCCCGGGCTGAAAATGTAAAATTGTACTCATCCTTAGCATATACGTGTGATTTAACACCATGCTACTGGATGAAATCACCAAGGCATTGAGTGTGAGTAGGTAGAAAAAAAAAAACCATGAATTCTGGGACATACGCATCCAATATTTAGAAATTGATGATACAGGAGCTAAAAAGAAATTATTTAGGCAGGTAGTGAGGGTAAGAGAGTCTTCAGCAGAGTTTCCCTTTTAACAAAAAGCAGCCCCAAATCTTCTCTCCTCTCCTCCCCTCCCCTCTCCTCCTCTCCTCACCTTCCCTCCCCTCCTCTCCTCTTTTCTTTTTTGAGACAGAGTCTCGCTCTGTCACACAGGCTGGAGTGCGGTGGCCTGATCTCGGCTCACTGCAACCTCCACCTCCCGGGTTCAAGCAATTCTGCCTCAGCCTCCCGAGTAGCTGGGACTACAGGTTCACGTAGCCACGCCCAGCTAAATTTTGTATTGTCAGTAGAGACGGTGTTTCACCATGTTGCCCAGGCTGGTCACGAACTCCTGAGCTCAGGCAATCTACCCACCTTGGCCTCCCAAAGTGCTGGGATTACAGGCGTGAGCCACCACGTCCAGCCAAATCATTTCTGTTTTTAACAAACAGCATCCTGAAAAATCGAACTGCAAACATAGATAAGGAAGCCGGAAGCTTGCATGGGGTAAATGCCAGCAGCTGTGCCAACAGAAAAGGGCTACCTGGAAGCCAGGTATGTTCAACGTGGAGGCCGCTTATTCCCTTTTCTTTGTCACCACATGTACAGTAAAGAGGTAGGCAACATGACACTGGCCAGGTAGAGAATATATCTGCATAATAAAAGGTTAGGGTGGGGTGGCCAGCTTCTTGACGGGCTATGCAAATGGCACACCTGGTCCGACCAATCTTTTATGCCCTATGTAAATCAAACACCGCCTCCTCAAGCTCCTCTCTAAAACCTTCTGCATTTCACTGCAGAAGCAGCAACTCATTTTCTCTGGGACCCCTCTCTGCACAGAGAGCTCTTCTCTTTCTTTCGCCTATTAAACTTACATGGCCGTGGGACAACGAACCTCGGGTATTACCCCAGACGAACGACATAGCTTCATTGAGGGCAACAAAAAGATGTAGTTAAGGAAATTGAGAATGAGAAGGCAATAAAGTAGGTAAGAAACAAGGTAGAGTGACATCATGGAAGCCAAACAAAGCAAGTGTTTCCAGGATGAAGAGGTGATCAACTGGGTCAAATGCATGGTGACAGATCAAATAAGATGAGGACTAATCATTAATTATGGATATTAGCAACACTGAGTCCCTGCGGACCTTTACAGGAGAAGTTCTGGTGGAGGGCTGAGAGCAAAAGCCTGGTTGAAGTGAGTTTTAAAAGATGTGAAATGATAAGAATTAAATATAATGAATATTTTCCTGGAGTTTTGATATATAGGGCTTTTTTAGGATGCAAGAAATAACAAAATGTTTGATTTATGATGAGCATGACTCTAATTGAAAGAAAAAACTGATAATATAGTAACCAAAGGAAATAATT
This sequence comes from Symphalangus syndactylus, assembly GCF_028878055.3. Classification (NCBI taxonomy): domain Eukaryota; kingdom Metazoa; phylum Chordata; class Mammalia; order Primates; family Hylobatidae; genus Symphalangus; species Symphalangus syndactylus. The sequence goes on along the minus strand of NC_072436.2, from coordinate 19,847,273 downwards.
GCTGAGTAATGCTCTTGCAGCACAGGTTAGAGGGGGTTGACTTTAGACAGGAGTGTAAATAATTCCCCTCCATTGTCAAGAGGGTAAAGTATTTGGGTACAAAAGTCAGCAGATTGGTGAGTGGCCTGGTGAAGATTTAGTGGTTGTACTTTAGGTCCTACCTTTAATTAGTTTCTTATTAATGAATTAATAATCAATTAATATTGTGTTTATTTGTAAATTTCTCCAGGCCAAAAACTGCATTATATATTTTTTGACACTTATTTAGCCAAGCAACAAATAATTGTTTACTACACTCTGGATAAATAACATGACGAAGGGGTACTGTACCACTGAACTTCAGGCCAGAAGGCTTCCTGTAAAATCTTAAGAATGGTATTCACTAAAGAAATTTTTAATAAAGTAGAACTTACCAGTATTAAAGAATTACTTGTTAAAGTAATTGACAAAACTAAATTGTTATAGAATTGATAAAACTAAAGTTACCTTTTGTTTCAAGTTCCGCTCTTTCTGGTTTAAATGTTTTTAAAAATTTTATGGTGAAATGTGTTTTACATGAAGAAATGAATTGAACATATATGTGCAGTAAAGTAAGCCACATCATCTAATTAAAGAAATAAAATATTACCTACACTCGAAGAAAAAAAAAATCACCCATACCTCTTCTGTGATAGCTTCACCTGTTTGAGGTGATTGCTATATTGACTTTGATGATAATCAGCCTCTTTGAGGTAACTGCTATCCTGACTTTGATGAGAATCATTTTCTTTTTTTCTCTATTGTTTTATCTATTTACCTTTCAGAAATTGAGTTCAATTTTATCTGTCTTTAGACTTTATAGGAATGGAGTCCTATTCTGCACATCCTTTTGTATCTTTATTTTGTTCAGTGTGTGTGTGTGTGTGTGTGTGTGTGTGTGTGTATGTGTGGGTGTGTATGTTAAAAAGTTTAATGTTTGGATAATCTGGGTGAAGGCTATTAAGAAAAGTACTAATATTGCAACATTTCTGAAAGTCTAGAATCAATACTTAAAAATAAAAATGAAATAATTTTTAATTAAGATAAATTAAAATACAAAATGTTTTAAAATGTGTACTTTTTAACCTAACTATGCAGTACCACCACTGTCATACAATGAGTGTATACAATATGGTCTATTTCTGAGTTATCACAAATTTTTGCATTTATCTACGTATCTATCTGCACAAATTCTGCATTGTCTTAATCACTATAGCTTCAAAATAAGGCTTAATAACAGGAAGAGAAAGTTATCTAACTTGATTCTTATTAGAGTTTGTGTCTATTTATAATTTGTTGCACTTTTATGTGAATTCTAGAATCTACTTGTCAAGGTCTACCAATGGGAAAATCATTAGGATTTTTATTGGGATTGAATTAAATCTAGAGATCAGATTGAGGAGTTGAAATCTTTACCATATTAAGGTTTCACTCCATGAACATTGTCTGTCATCTCATTTATTTATTTATTTAAATTTCTCAGTAGTTGTATATTTTTTTCTTAGAGATATTTTACACTTTTGTTAGATTTGTTCCTTAGTACTTCCAACTTTTGATGCAATTGTAAATAATGTATATTTTATCTATGTTTAATCTGGTTTTCATGTATCTTAAATCTATGTCATTTAAGCCGTAGTCATTTAAACTGGTTACATTTTTTTTCCAAGTGAAGCTTGTATCATTGTAAAGTGACTCTCTTTAACACAAAAAGTGTTACTAATATAAAAACAAGTTAGTCTATTTCTGTTATTTTTTGTTATTTATTTACATATTTCTCCCGTTTATTTTAAACCTTTATGTGTTCTTATACTCAAAGTATATGCCTTGAAAACAATATGTAATTTGTTTATAATCTGGCCTGATTATCTTTGACTTTTAACTGAAACATTTAGTTTATTTACCTAGTCGCGATTATTGTTATGTTTAAATTTCAAAATAGCATCTTATTTTGTCCTTTAAACACAATTTGTGGGCATTCTTGAGAAACAGGATGAGAATTCACTTTAGGGATACAGTACAAAGTTGTCCAGGCTGTGTACTGCCTCCAGGTAGCACATCTAAATGGACTACCAAGCACTTTACAGATGCCTTAAATTCTTGTACTTGTCACATAAATTTTTGGGTAGATGCAAGTAATGTCTTATGGGAGGAGAACCTTTTTTAAAATTTGAACTCAGATGCCACATGGGTAAGGATTTGCATTTGCTTCTGCTCTGCACCTGGAGACATTGTAGCCCCAGAAAGCTTCAAGCTAAATGCACAGCTTAAGGTCCCTTCCCCACCTTGGTATCTAGAAGCTGGATTACAAAGTTCTGTGAGAGTCAACCCATGGCAACATTATTGCAGGAATTTTTTTTTTCTTTTTGATAACAACCACTCCACTCTTCCTGACTAAGGTGATCTGTTCAGTTCCCTAGAGGCTGGGAAAGGGCTGGCTTACATCTGTTTAGTGCTGCTCCACATTGTATAGCCTGAGAGCTTCCATACTGATGTGAGAAATTTCCCTATTTGACTTCCTACTGGGGGCAGTGGGAAGCCTACTGGGCCTTGACATCGAACCCAGTTAATATCCTTTCCCTGCCCCCTGGTGGTTACCAAAGTTAGAGACCAAGTTTGCCAATGTATGCAATCGCCACCAGGAAAAAAGTGGTTCCTGTGTCCTGGTGCTTTGCTTAGCTGTCTTGGCTCCTGCTTCTCCGTTAATTTTGGCAGTGTCACTCCTTATTATCTTATCATTGCTGTTCTGTTTTCAATGACAACTAAAATAGTTTTTCTGCTTCATTAGTTGCTTTCAGGGAATGATTTGGTCTCAACAACACAGCCTATTAATACTAGAAATGGAAGTCCACATTTAAAGCTTTAATCTTTCTGCTACAACATTTTACATATGGCATAGAATAGAAATACCGTTTTGTTATTTTTCATATGGGAAGCCAATTGCTTAGTGCTGTCTATTGACTAATTCCTCCTTCTCCCAGTAATTGGCCAGGTCATCTTTGTCAAATATCATGATTCCATATATAAGTTGGTTTGTTTCTTCACTCTAGTAGCTTCATTGCTGAAACATATGTGATATAGTTTGGCTCTGTGTCCTCACCCAAATCTCACCTTGAATTGTAACAATCCCCGTGGGAGGGAGCTGGTAGGAGGTACTTGAATCATGGCGGCGGGTTTTTCTCCCGTGCTGTTCTCATGATAGTACATAAGTCTCAGGAGATGTGATGGTTTTATAAAAGGGCAGTTCCCCTACACATGCTCTCTAGCTTGCTGCCATGTAAGACATGATTTTGCTCCTCATTTGCCTTCCACCATGATTGTGAGGCCCCCCCGACCCCCCCAGCCATGTGGAGCTGTGAGTCAATTAAACCTTTTCCTTTATAAATTACCCAGTCTTGGGTATGTCCTTATTAGCAGCATGAAAACAGACTAATACAATATGTCAGCACATTGCTGTGCTGTCAAGATATTAAGGAGTGACTGTGCCAAAATTCACAGGGAAGATAGAACTAAGATAATTATCAACAAAGCACTGGAATGCAGTGCTGATGGTATTTACTTATGTTGGCAAACTTGGCCTCTAGCTTTGGCAACCACAGGGGGCAGGGAAGGGTCAGAAGTCAAATTGAGAAGGGTCAGAAGTCAGAATTGAGTCAGAAGTCAAAGCCCAAAGCCTGCTGAAGGTAAAAAGTCAAATAGAACTTCCCCCATCAATATAGAACTGCAAAAGGCTATGTGCTCTGAGACAGGCTAAAGCAGATGTAAACCAACCATGTCCCCAAACCCTACTTGATAAGACTATACTTAACAATAATTTATTGTATCATTTCAAACAATTAGGAGAGAATTCTGAATGTTCTCAACACAAAGAAAGGATAAATGTTTAGGTGATAGATATGCTAATCAATCATTACACATTGTACACATATATCAAAATATCACTCTGTGTCTCCTAAATATGTACAATTATTATGTGTCATTCAAAAAAAATTAAAGACCTGAGCAACCACAAAAAGTTAAATAGTATGACATCACCATGGCAACCGGTGAGCATGAAGAAATAACCCACCTACTTCAACTGTATCCTTTACACATAAATAATGTAGTGTAAAAACAAAATTTACGCTTAAATAATGTAGCTTTACAATAAGTTTATATGTCTTGCAAGACAAACACTTATTCCTTTTCCTATTGTGTTATCATTGTTATTCTTGATTGTTTTTTTAATGCCATTGAGTCAGATTGTCACATTTTATGAAGAAACTTGTTGAGATTTTGACTGAAAATATCTTGTATATATCCGGGGGAACTTGAAATCTTTACAAAATTAAGTTTTCCTCACTCTTTTTTTAGTTAGCTTTATTCAGTAAAGTTTTATAATTTAATATTAAAGTTCTTCTGCATTTTTTGATTGAATAATTATAGGTTTTTAGGTAAATAAGGTTTTTCATAACTCTCTCATTCTTTGTTTCTAGTGGCTAGAAATGCAATTGGGTTTTGCACATGAATCTTAAATCTTGCAAACCTGCTAAGCTCAATTACTCCTAGTAAATTTTCTCATCTATATTTTTGGACATATGCGTGTGAAAGATAGTTCTGTAGTTTTTTCTAATTTGTATACCTTGCATATTTCCTACTTGTCTTACTTGTACTGTACTAAAAATGTTAAACGAATGTGGTTGTGATGGACTTCCTTTCTCTACCTGATTTTAAAGAGAATAATTTGCATTTTACCACTAAATTTCTTTGATATTACTCTCGATGTGTTTTAGTAATTCTGTATATCTATCCCTACCCTTAATCATTTTAGGGCATCAGTTAATGGAAGAGTAGTTTTACGATATCTATTTCTAGCATAAGAACTATGTGTTTGATTTTCACTGTAAAGGGTCTAACACAGTAATATTGATATGCAGTAAGAGGAACTTTTAGAAACAAACATGTAATTACAGGCTCATTCATATGTTGCTGAATATTATCAATGTACAATCAGACTTTATTTTCTATTTTAGAGAGAGTTTTATACCCAACATTTAAATATTTTATACATGTCATTTTTAATTATCAAGCAGTATACTTTCTTTGGCCTAAGCAATTGTATAATTATGTGAAATTTCATTTCTCCATTTTTTTTCTCAATATGATTACTCTCCATTCTGTAGTTACGTGTAAAGGATACAGTTGAAGTAGGTAGGTTTTTTTCATGCTCACTGGTTACCATGGTGATATCATACTACTTAACATTTTTTGGTTGCTCAGATCTTTAATTTTTTTAATTGACACATAATAATTGCACATATTTAGGAGGTACAGAGTGATATTTTGATATACGTATACAATGTGTAATGATTGATTAGCATATCTATCACCTAAAACATTTATCCTTTCTTTGTGTTGAGAACATTCAGAATTCTCTTCCAGCTGTTTGAAATGATACCATAAATTATTGTTAACTAGAGTCATTCCACAGCGCTATAGAAAACTAGAATTTATTTCTCCTGTCTAGCTGTAATTTTGTATCTGTTAACCATCCTTTCTCTATTCCCCTGCCCCCACAACACCCCAAAACCTCTCTTTTTTCCAGCCTCTAATAATCACAATTCTACTTTCTAATTTTATGAACATAACTTTTTTTAAGCTACCATGTATGAGTGAGAACATTCAGTATTTGTCTTTCTCTGCCTGACTTATTTCATTTAACATAATGTTCTCCAAGCTCATCCATGTTGCCATGAATGACAGGATTTCATTATTTGATGGCTGACTAGTATTCCATTATGTATATACACCACATTTTCTTTATCCATTTGTCTATTGATAGACATTTAGGTTGGTTCTATGTCTTGGCTATTGTGAACAGTGCTGTGATGAAAATGGGGTGCAGATAACTATTCAACATACTGATTTTAAGCAATAGGTTTTAAACATATAATTTTAAATATTTTATAGCATTTTAGAAATTTTGTCTTGGGCTATTTTAAATCTTAATGTTTATTAACTCTTTAACCTTTTTGTTGCCTCGACTCCAACAAAATTTTCATTTCAGGAACTCTTGTGTTTTAGTCAAATCTAATTAATATTTGGAGTTCGAAAATTTGTGGCTAAAAAAGCTACAACTATATGCCAGTTATAACAATATGTTATTTTTCCTTCTTAGCTAAGTGGGGAAAGCTAGTGACAGAACTATGGCAAGAAATGTTTTCTGTACATTGAACGAAAATAAATGAAATTGAGTATGATTCTTTCAGCCAAAAAATTAGCCATGCAGCTTCTGAATACTTCAGCCATGGAGTCAAACATATGATTTGTTTAAAGGAAGTTAAAATATTATACCAGTTATATCAGCCTGAAAACAAAATCTGATAAAACGTTGTCATATTCATACTGTCTGAATCCTCATCCAAAAGAAGTCACAGAAGTTCCCAAGTCTTTACTAGGGATTCTATAGAAAATGGCTGAACACTCATAGACATTTAAGACTTTTGTATGAAATTAAACTTGCCACTGCTCTTTCAGACATTTCATAGAAAATTGTGCTCCATAGTTAAAATTTTAAATTAAAAATTCTCAGTTTAAATAGAAAAATTTAATCTTAATGATCAAATCAAGTCCTTGATTAAGCTGTCATTGCAATAAAAAAGAATTTTCTTTCCCAACGTATGTGCACCTATCTAAGACTTACTTTCTTGGCCTTTTTTCACCTTGTTCCTTTTCAGTCAGAATATAAACTGACACTATTTTGAGATTTTTCCGTTTATTTTTTTCTTATTTTCATAGAATACTCAGCTAGTTGTGGAAGAGAGTGAAGATAATGTATGAAAGATCTCATCATTAGGATATCATTCAAATGAGACTTTCAAACATCCTGAAAGTTTACATTTCCGAGCCCATTCCCTTATTCTTGATCAATATTTCTTTTTTTTTATGATTTGTGACATGAACAGCATCTGTATGAATGTCGCTGTTTGCAGAAACTTACATATACTTCATTAAATAAATTATATGTTACATATACAACGGAATATTTTGTCTTTACGTAAATATTTCTGCATAGATGTTCACATGGAAATAAAACAAGAAGAAAATGAATTCTAAACTTGGCTTATTGCCTAATTTATTTTATTACTACCTTATTTTATTTTATACGCAGACCCAAGTCTGTTTTCTTGGCTAAGATAAAGAAACTGGACAAGTAGTTCCCTTCTGTGGAAATTTGGTTTCACTTGTGTGGTACCACCCAGATTCCCTCCACCTCTTCCTCGCCGCCATTGCTCTACCCACTTAAAGTCAGCTAAAATATTTAATGGGTTACGAGAGTAAGAACTCTGTTTTTTTAAATTTCATATAAAATAGGGGGTAGTATCAGTTATGATCAACAGAGTCTAAGGCTCCTTTGTAACCACTAAATCTAAGAAAAGCCACAAATTACCATTGCAATTGAAGAGCAGTTGGCTTTGGGTTCTGGTTTCAATGACCCCCTCCCCCTAAATTAAAATATCCTGCATCTGTGTAAATAAACATCTCTAGGTATATGGTAAGGCAATATTTAGCACAAATATGTTTCATACAAAATTAGCAGCAAAGAAAAACTTTAAACTTGTAATTACATGAAAAAAATTAAGCCATTAGTGTAATTAAGATGTTCCTTCTTTTTCCCTTAAACATGGAGAGCAGGAGCAATCACTCTTTTGCATGACTACTCTCGTTGTTGAACTTTCCAAAGCATTATTATTATTTTCTCTTTCTTCCATGACAATTTATAATGATACTTTTATTCTGGCAAGAAATTAAGTTCTAGCACTAAATGTTTATTGGCTAAATTAATGTTTATAAATGCTAAATTTATAGTAGTATTTCTGCCAATGAGATCTAGGAAGTCAACAGATAAGCTTCTTAAGAGATAGTAGCTAAGAGTCTTATAATCTATTCTATTTATAGAAGTCAAGGAAGTGAACTCAGATGAGATAAAAACTGAGTTATTTAGCTCTAGATAGTCTGTCTCTAGTTGTCACCTTCATTTCCCCTGTCTTGATCATTCTTTCTCTCTTTCCAGTTTCCAAAGTCAAAACTGCCTTTTGAAAGTGACACAAAATTCTAGCATGATGGTTCCGTTAGTGAGGCAGTAACTCATAAAAGTGTGTTTTCAAGGAAAGTGCTCATGGATGTATTCTACTCTGCCATCTTTCTTCTGAATTCTTGGAAATAATTATATCTTAATGTCCTTAATGTTCTGAAAGTAATGAACAAGTAGCTTCAATTTAAATGGATTTTGGACACTTTTCCCTAGAGAATTCAGGAACCCACTGCCTACAGTTTTTTACTGCTATTCATGGAAGAAATGGGAGTACATGTTATCAATCTGTATTGCTAGGAGACTTTCAAGTTATAGTGCTGGAGAAATGTATGAAAAAGCTTCCAAGATGATAGGGAAACCAATGATACTCTAGTGTTCTCACCTAAATATACAGCTTTTCTTCTTGGGCCACCAGTATGGTGAAAGTCTTCAATGGCCCCTTTTTTGTTGCTCTAGAAGTAACTATATCATTTTATCTTAATTTCTTCTATTTGTTTTATAAATTATTTTTCAATTGTCAAAAATTCTATATATTTATGGTATGATGCTTTTTAAAACATTTATTTTAGATTCAGGGGTACATGTGCAGGTTATTTAGGTAAATTGCCTGGTGCAGGGTTTTGGGGTACAGATTATTTTGTCACCCAGGTAATAAGCATAGTACAGGATATGTACTTTTTCAATCCTCACCCTCCTCCCACCCTGCACCCTCAAGTAGCCCTGGTGGCCATTGTTCCCTTCTTTGTGCCCATTTGTATTCAAAGTTTAACTCTCACTTATAAGTGAGAACATTCAGTATTTGGTTGTCGGTTCCTGTGTTAGTTTGCTTAGGATAATGACCTCCAGCTTTACCCATGTTCCTGCAGAGGACATTATCTTGTTATTTTTTTATGGCTGCATAGTATTCCATGGTGTATACGTACCACAGTTTTTTAATGCAATCTACCGTTAATGGACATTTAAGTTGACTCCATGTCTTTGCTATTGTGAATAGTGCTGTGATAAGCATATGTGCGCATGTACCTTTAAGGTAGAATGATATACATCCCTTTGGGTACATATCTGATAATGGGATTGCTAGGTAGCATAGTAATTCTGTTTTAGTTCTTTGAGAAATTGCCAAGCTGTTTTCCACAATGGCTGAAGTAATTTCCATTCCCACCTGCAGTGTATAAGCATTCCATTTTCTCTGCAAGCTCATCAGCCTCTGTTATTTTTTTGACTTTTTAATAATAGCCATTCTGACTGGTGTGAGATGGTTTCTCATTGTGGTTTCAATTTGCTTTTCTCTAACGACTAGCAATATTGAGAGCTTTTTTATATACGTGTTGGCCATGTGTGTCTTCTTCGGAAAAGTCTCTGTTTATGTCCTTTGCCTACTGCTCAATGGGGTTTTGTTTTTTTGCTTGTAAATTTGTTTAAGTTCCTTACAGATTCTGGGTATTAGACCTTTGTTGCCATCAGTAGAATCACAACTGATTCCAGCCACCCAAGACTATGGTGGTCATCTGCTCCAACCTCCTTATTTACAGGTGAAAAAAAATTGAGTCCCCAGATGTAAAAGTTGAGGGGGAATCAGAGTTAGTGGCAAAACCAGAGCTAAGACTCAATTTTCTTGATGCGTAGACCATTTTTTTCTTCCACATTTGTTAAATCTGTTTGGCCAATACACCCTAGTGTTTTTCACATTGCCCTACGTGTATTTCAAGACCCATCAAAACCTTGCTCCATCTTGCCATTTAACTGTATTTTCTATTCGTCTCATAATATGAAAATCTTGTGACCATCAAGCTGAGCTTCTTCCTTCTCTTTACCAATGCACCTAATGAACTTCTTTTTACCTTGTGCTAGAGTGACCAAACATCCCAATTTTCCAAGGACTGTCTGGATTTTAGCACTGAAAGTCCTGCACTCTGGGGACCTCCTCTGTTCTAAGCAAATTGGCCTAGTTGGTTACCCTACCACGCCCACTACTTGCATAGCTAATGCCTTGATCCTCTTCTCTAGAATTTTCTTCCCCTTATCTTTTCTTCCCCAAATTTTCTTCCTTAAATTTTTATGATGATGAAAGAAAACTCAAACGCCCTTCCCTTTGGATAATCTTCAATAGTTATTCTCTAAACTTCTATGGGTCTGTTATTATACCTTACACATTTAAGCTTTTCATTAAAGGCTGTCTTGACTTGCTTGAGAAGTACTTGAGACATTGTCTTTCCTGCATAAAGTAGATGATAATCTACTATAAAGTAGTATCATGGAAATAAAAAGCAGCTTGTTTCCGTAAGGTCAATTTTGTGAGACAGGCATTGCACTCGTTTAATAAATACCATACACTGTGAGATAAGTATTATTACACCTATTTTATGGAAATAAAGTTTAGAGAAGGTAGCAATTTGATCGTAAGGATTCAAATCTAGCCCTCTCTGACTCCTTCCAATACATCACACTTGCTGGATAGGAAATACGTTGATGTTTTGGAAATTCCCACAACTCTAACCTAGTGCTAAGCCCAAAGTGCATGCTCAAAAAATACTTGCTGTTATGTTCTAAATTGCACTTCCAATTAGGTCTACAAACACATGTTCATGATGGCAAGGAAGATAGATTATTTCCCAAAAGAATAATAAATCATAGAAAGTATTTTATCCAATGTAAGCATAATTGTATTTTATAGCTTAACATTGTAATATTGATGAGTGTGTTCTCTTTGTCTTCTTATTCTTCTAGCCTTAAAAATAGTCACAGATGTCCTATATCCATATATTGACACACACACACACACACACACACACACACACACATATATATAGTCTTGCTATCATCGCTACAATTTTTGTCATGATCTAACTCATTTTTGGCTTTTTTTTTTTCTGGCTTTCTTACTTTTCCTTATCTCGTTTGTTAGATTTCCACTGCTGAATACAGTAGCCACTAGTCAAGTGTGGTTTCTGAGCACTCAAAATATGACAGACTCACAGTGAGACATCCTGCAAGTATGAGATACACAGCTGACTTTGAAGATGTAATTAAAAAAAATGTAAAATAGCTGATCGGTGATTTTTATGTTGATTACATTTTTAAAAGATAATATTTTAATATGTTGGGTTAAATAACACACTCAAAATGTGACTGATTCACAGTGAGACACCCTGTAAGTATGAGACACACAGCCAACTTTGAAGATATAATATAAAGAATAAGAATGTAAAATAGCTGATGAGTAATTTTTATATTGATTACATGTTTAAATGATAATATTTTTATATATTGGGTTAAATAACACATTATTAAAGTTAACATTGTTTGTTCCTTTTTTACTTTTGAAAAATATTTGGCTCTAAGGACATTTAAAGTTACACATATGGGCTACATTATATATTTATTGGACAGCACTGCTATTACTACTAAATACTTTCTAGAGACATCCGGTGATGAATACTTTTTATTCATTTTCCTTTGAGAAAATATCATATTTTAATATAATTTTATGGAATTTTTTCAAATAAAGTTATCTTTAAATATCATGTATTTGGTGATTAAATTAATAAACGTCAACATATCTCCCTACACATGATCAGCAAATGAGATTTTTTTCCTGATAAAATAATTCATGGTAAAAGGAAAGTTATGTAGGCCATGTGAACATATATGTGACAGTGAAATTCTGGCATAGTGTTTGTGGCATGAATCATGATATTCAAAGAATGACATATGAACATTCTCTTAATTTGGATTTTTATATATTTACCATGGAACTAAACTTTAACCAAATTGATAGCATAGAAAAATAAAACAGTGAAAATAAAACAACCATAATTACCAGGAAGATGAAAAAAGTTTTATGAAAAAATATTGCATAGTTCAACTATTTCTTAAAACCTATTTAAATCTGGAATTTGGACTATTCAGACCTGGGAAAGTTATAAGATAAGGCCTGTAAAATACACCCTCATCAAAGAATGGCAGTAACTTGCTTTGTGAAAGCTTTTATAGGAAACAAAATGCTCCACCCTCTCACAGCTAATGTAAGGATTTAGAAATTATGAGCAAATGTATTAATTATTTCTAAATGACATTGCTTTCCACAGTCTCATTTCCAACAAGCTGATACAAAGACCACAGGAAAGGAAGAAAGGAGAACTACAAACCACTGCTCAAGGAAATAGGAGAGGACACAAACAAATGGGAAAAAAGAAAAACATTCCATGCTCATGGGTAGGAAGAATCAATATCATGAAAATGGCCATACTGCCCAAAGTAATTTATAGAGTCAGTGCAATCCCCATCAAGCTACCACTGACTTTCTTCACAGAATTAGAAAAAACTACTTTAAATTTCATATGGAACCAATAAAGAGCCCATATAGCCAAGACAATCCTAAGCAAAAAGAACAAAGCTGGAGGCATCACGTTACCTGATTTCGAACTATACTACGAGGCTACAGTAACCAAAACAGCATGGTACTGGTACCAAAACAGATATATAGACCAATGGAACAGAACAGAGGCCTTAGAAATAACACCACCCATCTACAACCATCTGATCTTTGACAAATCTGACAAAAACAAGCAATGGAAAAAGGATTCCCTATTTAATAAATGGTGTTGGGAAAACTGGCTAGCCATATGCAGAAAACTGAAACTGGACCCTTCCTTACACCTTATATAAAAATTAACTTAAGATGGATTAAAGGCTTAAACATAAGACCTAAAACCATAAACACCCTAGAAGAAAACCTAGGCAATACCATTCAAGACATAGGCATGGGCAAAGACTTCATGACTAAAACACCAAAAGCAATGGCAGCAGAAGCCAAAATTGACAAATGGGATCTAATTAAACTAAAGAGCTCCTGCATAATAAAATAAACTATCATCAGAGTGAACAGGCAACCCACAGAATGGGAGAAAATTTTTGCAATCTATCTATCTGACAAATGGCTAATGTACAGAATCTACAAAGCATTTAAACAAATTTACAAGAAAAAAGCAAACAAATCCATCAAGAAGTGGGCAAAGGATATGAACAGACACTTCTCAAAAGAAGACATTTATGTGGCCAACAAACATATGGAAAAAACTCACCGTCAATGGTCATTAGAGAAATGGAAATCAAAACCACAATGAAATCCCATCTCACACTAGTTAGAAGGGCAATCATTAAAAAGTCAGGAAACGACAGATGCTGGAGAGGATGTGGAGAGATGGGAACACTTTTACACTGTTAGTGGGAGTGTAAATTAGTTCAACCATTATGGAAGACAGTGTGGCGATTCCTCAAGGATCCAGAAATACCATTTGACCTAGCAATCCCATTACTGGGTAAGTAACTAAAGGGTTACAAATCATTCTACTATAAAAACACATGCACATGTATGTTTATTGCAGCACTGTTCATAATAGCAAAGACTTGGAACCAACCCAAATGCCCATCAACGATAGACTGGATAAAGAAAATGTGGCACAAATACACCATGAAATACTATGCAGCCATAAAAGCAGATGAGTTCATGTCCTTTGCAGGGACATGGATGAAGCTGGAAACCATCATTCTCAGCAAACTAAAATAGGAACAGAAAACCAAACACCTCATAACTGGGAGTTGAACAATGAGACACATGGACACAGGGAGGGGGAACATCACACAATGGGGCCTATCAGTGGGTGGGGGGCTAGGGGAGGTATAGCGTTAGGAGAAATGCCTCATGTAGATGACAGTTTGAGGGGTGCAGCAAACCACCATGGCATGTGTATACCTATGTAACAAACCCACACGTTCTGCACATGTATCCCAGAACTTAAAGTATAATAAAAAAAAGGAAGAAAGGGAGGTTTAGTATGTATGTTTGTCTGTGTGTGTGTGTTTTAAGGGGGATAGAAAAATTGTTCTAATCCCTATTGTGATTAAATTTTCCAAGGACTGTGTCTATTTACAGTAAGGACTAAATTCCTTATGTTTTGAAATACAATATGTTACCTTAAGCCCAGTAAATTTGTCTAGGCAAAAGTTTTCGATTATGTGTGAAAGTGTTCACGATGATAACTTCAATTAGATATCTCCCCTTGTTTATTAAAAGATGTGCTTAAAACTAACACTTTAAGGATATTGCTTTTAAACTGAAGTATCTGGAGCAAAAGGAATAATTTATAATACAGGAACTTTACATTTCTAGAACCGTGTTATTCGAAGTGTGGTGCAAGGACAAGCAACATCAACATCACTTTGGAGCTTGTTAGGATCTCAGGCCATTCCTCATCCTGATTGAATCAGATTCTATATTTTAACAAGACTCCTAGGAACTAGTATACACAATAAAGTTGCTGAAACACTAGTCTATGGAATCTATGATGTTGAAAAGTATTTGCTCTTTTGCATAGACAGAACAAATTATTGTACCTAGGAGAGTTCAGGTGCCCTGGGAAGCATAAAGCAAGATAAGATTAGATATACGAGAGCTTTACAGTAGAAGTAAGCAGATGAATGTAGGGTGAGCTTTCCAATTTCAAAACAGGTCTGACATCTGTGGAAGGAGACAAGAATGGAAGAAGAATTGGGCAAGAAGGGTCGCTACCGCCGTTCAGTTTCAAGGAAGTTTTGGCCAAGCCACTGGGAAGTTCTCACACAAAAGTCACCCTCTGTAGAGCCCTACTATTGGTAGGAATGGGTCTCTTAGCCCCTTCTGTGCACAGTCATTGGCTGAAGGCAGCCCACAGCAGCATCACCTCCGTGCAAACACAGGGTTGGATCAAGATAATTGTCAATCAATAATGTTCCCCGTCACAAGAGTTTCGAGTCATGCACTCTCACAGTCACCACATAAGGCAAAGCAAAATTTAATAAACCTAGCGGTGGAGGATAAAGAGAAGAGAATTTTAAGCATTAAAACTGAATAGAGGACCAGGCCTGGTGGCTCACACCTGTACTCCCGGCACTTTGGGAGGCGGTGGCAGGAGAATTGCTTAAGCCCAGGAGTTTGAGACTAGCTTGGGCAACACAGTGAGACCCTGTCTCTACAAAAAATTAAAACACAATTAGCTGGGCATGGTGGCTCCTGCCTGTAGTTCCAGCTATTCAGGAGGCTGAGGTGGGAGGATTGGTTGAGCCCAGGAGTTTGAGGTTGCAGTGAGCCAAGGTTGTGCCACTGCATTCCAGCCTGGGCAACAGAGTGAGGCATTTTTACATTGAGTTCACTCCTGGTGTTGTACATTCTATGAATTTTGACAAAGGCATGATGACATTTATATACTATTGTAGATACAATAGTATCCCTTCTTGTTGTTATCTACAATCTAGATCTCAGCAGTCTTATCAGTACAGTAGCTTTTGGCATTATTAGGCAATCTGTCTCTAAAAAACAAAAAAAAACAAAACAAAAAAGGAGAAGAAGAAAAAGAAAGAAAAACTGAATAAGAGTAGTAGGTGAATGGATAAACTATGATATATCCAGACAATGGAGGTATTATTCAGTACGAAAAAGAAATGAGTTATCAAACTATGAAAAGGCATGAAAGAACCTTAAATGCATAATTACTAAGTGATAGAAGCCAATCTGAAAAGGCCACATCCTGAATGTTTTTAGCTATATTACATTCTGGAAAAGACAAAATATGGTGTCAGTAAGATCAGTGGTTGCCAGAGGTTAATGGGGAGAAAGGAATGGATGGGCAGGGCACAGAGAATGTTTAAGGCTGTGAAACTGTTCTATGTGGCACGACCATGATGTCTAGATTGTAGATAACGATATATTTACAATATTAAATAAATTTCATTATGCATTTGTGAAAATCCATAGAATGTACAACACCAAGAGTGAATCTTAATGTAAACTGTGGACTTTCGGTTGATGATGATGTGTCTGTCAATGTAGGTTCATTGATTGCAACAAAGGTACCACTCTGGGGTGTGATATTGACAGTGGGGGAGGCTGTGCTGTTCAGGAGCAGGGGATATATGGGAACTCTCTGTACTTTCTGCTCAATTATGCTTTGAACCTAAAATTGCCACAAAAATAAAATCTATTTGTAAAAAATGAATAGAGTGATCGTTCCGATGATTTTATTTTAGCTTTGTCTTTGATGGGCTGAAGTCACCTAGCCAGAAAAACGAAAGTTGTAGAATCCTCTTTGGTTACTGAATACATGCTCCATGACAGCTTGGGTTTCCCTGCTCCAGAGACCCCAACAGGGGCTACTATCTGTTTTAGTAGCAGAGGTGGCTTAGAGTTCAGCAGAGCAGTGCAGATAGCTTCCTTCTTTAGAAAGTTTCTCCTTTTTTATTATACAATCTGTTATTTTGGAGACTACAAGAAAAAAAAATTATGTTCCCTAATTGAAAAAAGAAAGAAAAACTTGAGCATTACAGGTGTAGACTTGAGTCACTAAAGAAACAATGACTATTAGGGTTATTAAATAATTCTTAGAAACTTCAAAATGTTCCTTGTCAACAGAGACCCAGAGTAAGTATTAAGAACACAGGTGCACGGTCCCCTCAGCAGCCTTATCAGTAGGGCGGCATTTGGCACCATCTTTAGGGATGTGGTCACATCACTCAGGCTCTTTGATCTCAGAACCTTCATCTTTGAAAAGCAAAGAAGCATTGATGTTTACTTTTCACTTCCTTTACACGTAAACATTACTCTCAGTATACTCATGAAATCATTAATGATGATAGCTTCCTGGGGATCAAACATTCTAAGAGCATTTAGAAAATAAAAGTCATTTAGAAAATACTAATGTCATATTTATCCCTTTCAAGAGCTGGCTGATGTAGCAATTGAGGTTTACAATAGGAATTAACAACAGATTTTTTTGATTAAAGTGCCACGAGGGGCACTTGATATCTATACAATCTATTAGGCAGTTAGCTTTTCTTGCAGAATAATAAGCTGAGACACGTATTAAGTGCTTACAGTGTGACATCTACACTGCTTGGTCCTTTGCATGCACCCTTTTATCTAATTCTCACAATAGATTGATGATAAGGTAATATTATCTCCATTTAAAGAAACCCTTGGACACGGATTTAAGAAATTAGCCTAAGGTCGACATTTAGTAAATAGAGGAAGAAATATGAGCCAGATAGAAGTACTAAGTGGTTCTTCTATGTTGGATGTGTACCAGAATCATGGAGAAAGTTTATTAAATCACAGATCTGTAGGCCAGCATCGAGATTTTTTATTAGGGTCTGGGGTTGTGTCTGACCGTCTGATATATTTAGAAGATTCTGGAAGGAATCTGATATAACTAAGAACATCAGAACAACTGATGTAAGACTGCAATGCTGGGAGGTCAATTTCTCCACCACTGTCATTCTGCAGGAGTTTGTCTGTTCTTGGATCTGATTTAGTTTTTTGAAAGCTTTAGTGAATGATGCGTAAGTCTCCCTTTTTGGCAATGCGTTCAGCAGTTGCCTGGTTTATATGTTTCTTCCTCTTGGCAGAACTCAGTATTCATGTATTGAATATTGTTTACTAGCCTCCTTGTGTGGAGAGATTAATTATTTATTCCTACAGCCTTGGCTTCAGTGATCCTCCTGATAGGACTCATGCCAGAGAATGAGTGTGAATCTTCCTGCTCAGATTAGAGGCTTGGGCTGCTTTATAAAAATGATACTCTACTTAAGCCCTCCAAATCCACAGAAAGGCTTTCCAACAATTTGTATACACCTAATTCCGGCCCCCACTTCCTCTTTTAGTCTGGAGAAAGGATAAAATTCTTAAACCACCTGGCAGGGTAGGGCAGATTAGACAAAGGGAGTATAACACAGAAATGAGGGAATAGAGTTGGTCACTTCTGGCCTTTCTCCAGATTCCTTTTCTCTCTGTTCTCTGAGATGTAGAAACATCATGGGTTTAGATTAACGTATTCTTGGCATTTTTTCCTGTTTCAAAGAAAAAGAAGGGATGTCAGTGGTATCTGATATCAAATAATTTAACCAGAAGGGTAGCTAAGCTAAAGCAAAGTGAGTCTAGGCTCATTTTTCAACAGGCTAAAATGAAGAAAAGGAAAGCTTTAGATATCATTCATTTTGATCCAAGGCATGTTGACCAAACACCTATTAAGTACTTTGAAATGTTCCTGTTATAATGTGGGCTGCAAATACATGGGTATTGAATGACTTTATTAGTGAAGGCATTGTGTTGCAGACAAATATGAATGAAGGCTGGTGTTTGCCTTTAAGAGTTTAATCAGGCTTTTTTATTGGGGGTGCGGGCAGGAGGCACGTGCAAAATTTTTCGGCTACTAGCTCCAGCTTAAGGCAGAACATGATATAATGGAGGCAGAGGGTACTACGAAGTTACAACAGGCAGAAAAATGTGTTTTGATCAAGAGGTGTGATAATAAAGGAACAGGCTTTTGATGTCCAAATTGAATTTCATAAAAGCTTCAGATAAATATTCTTCTGGAATAGTTTGAGGGTCATTCTGACATAGGAAATAAGAACTCTGCAGTGAGAAAGAGAAGCTGGATAGGAAAGCAGGCTCTCAGAGAATTTTCCTCAGTCTATTACCAAAGGTTCAAGGTTGCAACCTTCTGGCATGTGCCAGGAATTAAACATACACACACACACACACACACACACACACACACACACACCCCTCAAACAAGATTGCAGAAGATGTGTTCTGATTTAATCTAGGTGTCAAGTCTTTGATGCCATGGATTAAGTGGGTGGCTTAAATTAAAAAAAAAAAAAAATTCTGTATAGTTCCAAAGGCTAGAAGTTCAAAACCAAGGTGGCTGCAGGGAGAATCTGTACCACGTCTCTTTCCTAGATTTTGGTGGTTGACATCAATCCCTGGTGTTACTTGGTTTTATAAACACATAACTCCAATCTCTGCCTCCATCTTCATATGGCATTCTTCCCTGTGTCTCCCTTCATTTCATATGGCCTTCTTATGAGGATACCAGCCACTGATTTAGGGCCTAGTATTACCTCATCTTAACTAATTACATCAGCAAAGGCCCCATTTCCAAGTAAGATCACACTTGAGGTTCCATGTGGATGTGAGTTTTGGGAGACAATTCAACTGTGTTAGTCTGCTTGCATTGCCATAAAGGAATACCTGAGATTGGGTAATTTTTAAATAAAAGAGGCTTATTTTGGCTCATGGCTCTGCAGTCTGTATGTGAAGCCTGATGCAGGCATCTGTTTCTGGTGAGGCTTCAGGAAGCTCTCAATCATGGTGGAAGGCAAAGGGTGATCTGGCGTATCACATGGCAAGAAGGAGAGAGCTGGGGCAGGTGCCACACTCTTTTACACAACTAGATCTATAAACTCAGAGTGAGAACTCATACATTAGTATGAGGTGGGCACCAAGGCATTCATGAGGAATCTGCCCCCATGACCCAAACACCTCGCACCACGCCCTACCTGCAACAATGGGGATTACATTTAAGCATGAGATTTGAGGGGGACAAACGTTCAAACCGTATCATCAACCCAGTCAATGGGGTCAAGTTTTTGAGACTGCAATTTAAAGACTATAACATTACTAACAATTTAGGCTAATTTCCAGAATTCTGAAAAACCTGGGTAGAGAGAAACAAAGACAATATTAAAATCTTAGAATTGAAAGCTGATTGAAATTAAAGAGACGAAAGCCTTTATGAAGTGCCTGGGGAATGAGGAGGTCTGATTCAGGAGCAAAAATGAGCCCACTACAGGAAGATGAAGAAATCTATGTTTCATAAGACTTGACATGGGGGAAAAAATGGTTTTCACATAGGTAATGCCCTAGTTATGAAATGAAAATGCCTGTCCTTTCTACCCTCAAACAGGTTGCTGATATAGACCTATCTCCAAATCGTAATGGGTCTGAGGCTTATTGATATTCCTACCATATTTTTCCTTATCGTGAGAAAAGGATTGAGCAGTCCTCAGTTTCCTGGTTACTTTTGTTAGCACTGAAGATACAACCGTAGTCATGCATTCCTCAATGACGGTGATATACATATATTCTGAGAAATGCATTTTTAGGTGATTTCACGATTTTGCAAACATCATAGAATGTACTTACACAAATCTAGATGGTACAGCCTACTACACACCTAGGCTACGTGGTGTAGCCTATCGCTCCTAAGCTACAAACCTAACTATTAGTGTATCTAAACATACAAAAGGTACAGTAAAATATGGTATTATAATTTTAGAGTTCCACTGTCCCATATGCAGTCCATCATTGACCAAGACATCATTATTCAGTGCATGACTATAGTTTAAAAATGGAACTGGCTATCGATCTGAGCACTGAAAAGTGGAGAGAATTTTATAAATGGAGATGAAGGACTTCCAGCTGAAAGATCAGCATATTTCCAGAGTGAGAAAGTGAACGTTGTGTTCAACCTTACAAATTTTCCAGCATAGAAAAAATGCACTTACATGGTAAGATCTAATGGGACAGGATTCTGAGAACTTATATCAGAGGCAGATAATAGATGACTTGGATTTAAAGGCTAAGAAAGAAAAGTGACCTTTTTTTTTTTTTTTGTGACAGAGTCTTGCTCTGTCACCCAGGCTGGAGTGCAGTGGCACAATCTCAGCTCACTGCAACCTCCGCCTCCTGGGTTCAAGCTATTCTCCTGCCTCAGCCGCCCAAGTAGCTGAGACTACAGGCACGTGCCACCACACCCAGCTAATTTTTGTATTTTTAGTAGAGGCAGGGTTTCACCATGTTGGCCAGGATGATCTCGATCTCTTGACTTTGTGATCTGCCTGCCTTGGCCTCTCAAAGTGCTGGGATTACAGGCGTGAGCCACTGTGCCCCGCCAGGAAGGATTTTTTAAACTCTAATAGATGTGAGGAATTAGTTAGACTAGAACATGTGTGTACACTTAGCAGAAGTCTGTAAGAGAAAAGTTATGTAGAAACTAATAGGAGGTAATTGAATAGAGTGTAACTTGTAGTTAACAGGAAAAAAGAGATTACGGCCAAGCTAAAGGTTGGTTTTAAAAAACATTAAGGTATATGTATATTTAAAATAAGAAACATAAACTAAAAAATAAGAACTAGAAAGGACAAGTTGGTTTAAGAAAGAAATTCTGAGATGGAGAGGAGATACATACAAATATTTCATAATGGATGGATTTCATTTTGTCAGTAAATTGAAATGAGATAATCAAGAGAGGGAGAGATGAAAT
Source organism: Symphalangus syndactylus (assembly GCF_028878055.3). NCBI lineage: Eukaryota > Metazoa > Chordata > Mammalia > Primates > Hylobatidae > Symphalangus > Symphalangus syndactylus. The sequence continues at coordinate 19,826,045 of NC_072436.2, read as the reverse complement.
AAATGAAGACTTCTGGTGATATGATAGCATGTTTGAAATACGTGTCACTGGATCACAGCTGGGAACAGCCACATGAGACTCAGGAGGGCCAGAAGGCCTACAGAAAAGAGAAGTTGAATGATTAGACATTTCAATCATTGTTAAGAACACATTCAGTGGGAGTAAAAAAAAGTGGGAGAGGTGAAAAGAGAATGTGATCAGGAACATAAACCATTTATATCATTACTCAACTCTTTTTTTATATTTTTGTGTTTTATGCAAATGGGAACTGGCCTTTTACTTTTAAATTTTCACTTTAAAAAATTGCTGGGCATTTGGGTTGGTTCCAAGTCTTTGCTATTGTGAACAATGCTGCAACTGGGGAGTTGAACAATGAGAATACCTGGACACAGGGAGGGGAACATCACACACAGGGGCCTGTTGTGGGGTGGGGGCTAGGGGAGGGATAGCATTAGGAGAAATACCTAATGTAGATGATGGGTTGATTTGTTGGGTGCAGCAAACAACCATGGCACGTATATACGTATGTAACAAACCTGCACATGCTGCACATGTACCCCAGAACTAAAAGTATAACAACAACAAAAAAATTGCACAGAACTGGCTACTGGTCATACCGGGAAGACAGGTATCTGGCTCTAGGAAAGCCCAGGAGATAGCCAAAATGCATAGAGAACTGACAAAGTAGGGTAATGCTAAGTAGCTAGAACAACAGTAAGGTTAACTGTTTCTGGGAGTTGGATAGAAGGAATAGAGACAATCAGCCACTGTGTATTAAGAAAAAGACGGAACAGGCACACTAAAAGCAATTGAGATAGCATAAAGAGAGATCATCAAAACCAAGAAGAAATGAAAAGTTGGTTTTGTAGTTCTGATCCACATGTATCTTTAAAATAAACTCTATTTTTTAAGTAGTATAATTATGTTGCCAATCTTTCCTAACAGAGTTAAAAATAAATACATGAAGAATAGGGATCACACAAGTCTGATGAGTCCCATGAATGGAGGCAACTTCAGTTGCATGTTGTGTGCAACTTAATTCTTCATGTGTGTTTGTCTCTTATGAGAACTTGGACCATCTTTCATCACCTCTGCAGCAATCTGCTGCAGCTTTTAGGCAATATGTTAAACTTAAAACACCTGACCTGAGTTTTGAATCCACAGCAACAGTATGGCAGTGCCTCCTTAAAAGAATTGCTTCATGTTTGGAGAGAAATTAGCAAAGCTATGGGTACTTATCTGCATAAGTACCCATTAGATTTTTTCACATTAGAAACAAAAATATTTGGAAAACAGCACTGTGAAAAAACCAATTATTCTTTCAACACTACACATATTTGGATTGTTATAAGCTAGAATATGATGTGGGTGTACGGAATGGACTGAACCAACACCCCTAGCAAAGCTAATATAGGGACCCAGGACATTTGATTTTTGCTTGCAAAATGATACATCTGTAGTACTCCAAAGAGAGTCGAAGAAATGTAGAGGCTCTCAGATTTCTTTCTTTGTGCATTTCTCCTTCCTGTTGAATATTGGGAGGAGTTGACCAGCCTCCAGGGATTAAGACATTCAAAGTGGTCAGTAATTTCCATAATAGGATTCAGTGATCAGATTCAAAAGCAAAGAACAACCAATAGGAAAGGATAAGAAGGATGAATGGCTGTTATAGAGTAGGCTCTGTAAGTTGAGAAATAGAGTATTCTTGAAGAGAGCATTTCATTAGGCCTCAAGACATATACAAATACTAGATATTATGTGAAGGTGAGGAAGTCTTGATGTCTTCTTGTCTTATGGAAGAATTTTTATTCTAATAATGGGTTACAAGATTGAAAGAAGAACAAAGACATTTTGAATGGGAGAAAAATTGAAATAAAAAAATCAGCATTCATCTGTTGAAACAAAGTTTTGAGAGTAAATGGAGCTCCCAGAACAGGCAGAAAGAAAGAAAGAACCTAGGCCAGATTAATTGCAGAGCTTGGCTCTTATTGAATCAGTGATGTGTAGAGCCATGTTTAAATATTTTTCTGAAAAAGATATTAGGTTACTTCTTTCAAGGCAGAAATACTAAATAAGGGGTTTAGGTTAAAAATCTCTCTCAATCTATCTCACAATTCTTGCTTGTTCTCTTGACCATACGCTTGCATGCATTTTTATGTTTTAGGTAGTGATATAATGCACGAATGTATCTAATGTACAGGATAAAATAGGCTATGGAGTCAGACAGACCCAGTTTCAACTCTCCATTTGTTGCTTACTAAGCTTTGTGATCTCTGTGAACTCAAACTTTTGAGCCTCATGTTCTTCATCTGTAAAAAGAGAGATATAAAGCATACCTGGGGAGAATTAAAATAATATGAATACACACATACACATATATTCATGCATACAGATATATACATATATACATATACATACATGCAAAATATTTGTGTGTATGCAGAGGTGTGTGTATATCATAATGCCTGATTTCAGTAAATGGTAACTAAAAGCTGGCTGGGTTTTCTCTGCATTGGAGAAAGCAGTTGCCTTTCTTTACTTAGACCAGCATTGACTATAATCCAAAATGATAGGGAGCTGCAAGCCTTGATACATCCATATCTTTTCTGTTTCCTGTTATTATGGAGGGTAATTATGCACCACTGCTTGGAAATTTATTAAAATTGTCTTTTTGAAGTTTGGGAAGAAATTATGTCAAAATCAATTTATTATATAGCATAAAATACTTGTCTGTATTGAAAAGAGGTTATTTTTTAAGCAATGAGAAAAGAACTCACTATTCAATAAATGTTACTGGGATAGCTGTCTAGCTGTATGCAGAATAACTGGACCCATACCCTTTATCATATACAAAAATTAACTCAAAACGAATAAAAGATTTAAATGTAAGACCTCAAACTATAAGAATCTTAGAAGAATACCTAGGAAACACCATTCTGGATATCTGTCTTGGAAAAAAATTTATGACTAAGTCCCCAAAAGCAATGACAACAAAAACAAAAATTGACAAGTGGGACCTAATTAAACTAAAGATCTTCTGCACAGCAAAAGAAGCTAGCGAAAGAGTGAACAGACAGCCTACAGAATGGGAGAATATATTCACAAACTACGCATCCGATAAAGATCTAATATCCAGAATTTGTAAGAAACGTAAACAATTCAAGAAGCAAAAAGCAAATAACTCCATTAAAAAGTGGGCAAAAGACATGAACAGACACTTCTCAAAAGAAGACATACAAATGGCCAAAAAATATGTGAAAAATGCTGAACATCATTAATGATCAGAAGAATGCAAATCAAAACCACAATGAGATGTTATCTTATACCAGTCAGAATGGCTATTACTAAAAAGTCAAAAAACAACAGATGTTGGCAAGGTATGGAGAAAAAGGAGTGCTTATACACGGTTGGTGTGAATGTAAACTAGTTCAGCCACTATGGAAAGCATTTTGGAGATATCTCAAAGAACTCAAAACAGAACTACCATTTGACCCAGTAACCCCCATTATTGGGTATATGTCCAAAAGAAAAGAAATTGTTCTACCAAAAAGACACATGTATTTGAATATTTGTCACAGCACTATTTACAATAGCAAAAATGTGGAATCAACCTAAGCTCCCATCAATAGTTAATTGGATAAAGATAAAGCGGTACATATACATCATATAAAACTACAAGCCATAAAAAAGAATGAAATCATTTCCTTTGCAGTAACATGGATGCAGCTGGAGGTCATTATCTTAAGCAAATTAATGCAGGAATGGAAAACGAAATACTGTATGTTCTCACTTATAAGTGGGAGCTAAACATAGGATACTCATGGACATAAAGATGATAATAGTAGACACTGAGAACCACTCAAAGAGAGAAGGAAGGGAGCAAGGGTTGAAAAACTACTTATTGGGTACTATGCTCAGTACCTGGGTGAGGGATCATTTGTACCCTAAACTGCAGAATCACACGATATATTCATGTAACAAACCTGCATATGTACCCCTGAATCTAAAAGTTGGAATTATTTTTGGTGAAACCCTATCTCTACTAAGAACACAAAATTAGCTGGGTGTGGTGACATGCACCTGTAATCCCAGCTACTCGGGAGGCTGAGGCAGGAGAATCGCTTGAACCCGGGAGGTGGAGCTTGCAGTGAGCCGAGATCGCACCATTGCACTTCAGCCTGGACAAACAAGAGCGAAACTCCATCTCAAAAACAAAAAACAAACAAACAAACAAAAAAGGCATTTTTTTATTATTACTTCAAATTCTTATTTTTATTGAGCCTGTCTACAATCCAATCAGTATTTCAGAAACTTGTTCAATATAGACAGTTGCAGCCCTGTGACTGTCTTTCAAAAGTTCAGAAGGAATAGAATTTTCTTGCCAGTCATGCAACCTCAAATCTCACCCAATATGATAACTAGCCAACCATGTTTTATGTGATGATCTTTCCAATCGTGCAGTGTAAAATGAATCATCCTATTCCCAATAGAATCCAACTAAGTCTTGCATAGGGTTTATCTATTTGAACAGATAAGTCATTTTGTGAATATGATGTAGGGATTCCTCTTAAGTAAAAAGTGGTGACTCCTGATAACATGGCTTAGGAAATTAAACCTAATTTATATTATTTTCTTTTTAAGAGACCTGCTAAAAAGCAGACACAGAGTAGAGATGCATATTAGTGTCTATTAACTTTGGAGATTTGCAGAGGAATAGTAAAGTATTGCTTTGGGTATCTTTTAAAACATTAAAAGAATTTAATTTTTGTCTGTATTGCCAAATCAGATTAGAAAGAGTTAAGTTCCATTAGATAATTGGCATGTGAGGTATGAAAATGAATTTTCCCTAGAATAAAAAGATTTTTTTGTGAGAATGGGGGTAGGAGTGAGAAGGTAAGTAAGAAATAGTGCACATGAGGTGAAGCAGAGGAGAAAACCTAGGTGGTGGTGGTGTTTTTAATAGAAGAAATGCATCAGCATTGTAAGGCAATCTTATATATGTTAAAAATAAAAACAAAAATAGAGAAATATACATAAATAATAAAAAATTTAAAGTTTTATTCCTAATCAGCTTTATATTTAAAATGTGTTTGTGGCCGGGCGCTGTGGCTCATGCTTGTAATCCCAGCACTTTGGGAGGCCGAGGCGGGCGGATCACGAGGTCAGGAAATCAAAACCATGGTGAAAGCCTGTCTCTACTAAAAAATACAAAAAATTAGCCGGGCGTGGTGGCGGGCACCTGTAGTCCCAGCTACTCGGAGAGGCTGAGGCAGGAGAATGGCGTGAACCCAGGAGGTGGAGCTTGCAGTGAGCCGAGATTGTGCCACTGCACTCCAGCCTGGGCGACAGAGCAAGACTCTGTTTCAAAATAAATAAATAAATAAATAAAATAAAATGTGTTTGTGTGTGTACTTATACAAAAATAAAACGTTTGAAAAAAGTAAAAAAGGGATGTTAATAGCATTACCTCATAGACTTGTTATGAAATTAAATGGAATACTATACATAATGTAATTAGCAAATAAATGCATGCCAGTATTACTTCATTATTAATAGTATTTCAAAATTAAAGTACCCTCCTGTGCCCCATTTCTCGTTCCCTCTCCAGAAGCAACTGCTATGGTGAATTTGATGTACAACCTTTCTGTCTACATGGAAAATACCAACATTTTGGTGCCTTTATTCAGGTCTGCACGGGTGCATGTACCCACACATGTTGTGCTTTAACTTTTACATAAATAAGAAAATACTCATTTCTTCTTAGCTTGTTTTTTTTTTTCACTCAATTCAGTGTTTTGTTTTGTTTTGACAGGGTCTGGCTCTGTTGCCCAGGCTGGAGTGCGTTGACACAACCATGGCTCACTGCATCCTCGACCTCCTTGGCTCAAGTGACCCTCCCACTTCAGTTTCCCAGTATCTGGGACTACAGGCACATGACACCACACCCGGCTAATTTTTTAATTTTTCATAGAGATGGGGTTTCACCATGTTGCCTAGGATGTCAATTTAGTTCTTAAAAATGATCCATCCTGACACATACGGCTCTAGCTTGTTTGAGTGTTATTCATTACTCTGTCACATAAAAATCCTATATTTCATTTACCTTCTTCCTTTTAATGAACTTTTAGGTCATTTCTGACTTAGGGCAATTGCAATCAGAGCTATCATGAATATTCTCATGCATGCATCGTTTGGCACATGGCTCAGTTTTGTCTGTTGTTGTTTTTTTAAAATATATTATATACTTAGAAATGGACTTTCTAGGTTATAAGACATGCACATTTTTAGTTTTGCTAGTTATTATGACACACCTTCCAGCAAATGTTCTAAAATATCCTTAAGAGTTTTATGAAAATTCCTGTTTACCTATCTCTCTGATCACAAGTGGTAATAGCACACTTCCTAATTTTTGCAGTTTCACAAATGGCATTTTACTTTGATTTGTATTTCCCCGATTACCAATGAAACTGAGCATCTTTTCCCATTCTTTAAATATTTGGATTTAGTTTTTGAAAAGCTTTTTCAAACATTTTGCTTAATTTTTCTCCTATTTGCCATTTTTCTCATTGACTTGTTGGTCTTTATACTGAATACTAATCTCTTATTGCTTGTATATTATGGTTTAACTTTGCTTATGATATCTGTGGTTATACAACTTTTTAAACTTTGAAATAGTCACATTTATTATTTTCTTATTTTATGCCTTAAGCTTTATTTTATGCTTTTAGCTTGCAATTGTGTTTTGGTATGTTTTTATGTAGTTTGATGGTTCTCAAAATTTAGTATGCATAACAATAATACGAAGAGCTTGTTAAAATTATTGAATCTCTGGCCACTTTTTCTTGAAGATTCAGGAGTTCCAAGGTGCACAAGAGCATAGAAAGTCATTCAAGGTGATCTGCAAACACACTTTGGGAATCACTGCAGTGTACCATATTGGAATCACCATTGGTCAGAAGACCAGAGGACTGCCCTTCATTGAATTCTTGTCTTTAAAAAAAATCATTATTTTGGGCTTCCTTGTCTGAACAAGCTATGAACATGGGAAAATGCTTAGAGACAAATGTATAGATTAACTTTGAGGGAATGTTGTTTATTCTTCAGTCCTTCCCAGTGTTGCTGAAACAAGGAGATATTTGAAGTCTCTCCAGCCCAATATCCCCAGTGGAAATAAGTCAATGTTGTAATAAGAAGTATGAGCAACCAGAATTTAAAAAATCTTGCTAAGGTATACTTTCATTATTTTATTCATGTCTTTTGGTGATTTTTTTTAAAAAAACAATTCCTCCAAACAGCTATTGCGCAATGAAAAGTTAAGTAGAGCATGGAGTATTTAAGACACAGGTTTTTAATAAAAACAATGTAAGGAACTAAAAAAAAGTCAAAGAACATTATAAAAACCTGGAGCATCAGGAAAAATAGTTTTCCTAACTTTAAGGAATTTAAGAGAGATTGGACATAGGCATTTTCCTTGTTCTCAGCCAGATTTATTTCCCATTTGTATTTATGTGCAATATCAAATGTTTTAATGTTGTGGATTTGTCCTGAATGCCATTAATAAAGTGGCTTCCTGTCTTAGCTAAGGTAAGCTATTCACCCAGTTTAGGAAATAACTGATCCATGTTTTGAGACAAAGCTCTTTTGTTTAAAGAACCTTAGGATTAGAATGACAACCAAGGGACATTTGACCCAAATCCCAGAAAGTCCTGAGAATGGATTTTCTCTGTTTAGCGCATTGCTGCAGTTGAAAACACTAAAACAGAAGAGAAATGTTCAGGAGAAAAACTCCCATTTACCCAGCAAAAGTAACGGCACTGATATATTCTCTCCAAAAAGGCTTTGTTTCTACCCCTCAGAGGAATAGATGGATTCTAGTTAGGTGTTTTGGTCAGTTTTATTAAGAAGTTGACTCAGGTCGCAAATCTTTAGGAGGTGTTGAAGGTGAGTCATTTCAGACGTGTCAATCTTGTTGCAACAAACAGCACACATTTGCTTACTTTGGGCAGTTATAGAAAGAAAGACATTAGATGTAAAAAAATTAGATGTGAATTGATTATGAAAATGGAGGTAGAATGAAATGGATGAAAATAGCACAAGGACAGAGAAGAATCTCTTTCTGCACTTTTAATATTGTCATCCCGTGCCTATATATATATATATATATATATATATATACATTTTTTTTTGAGATGGGGTCTCCCTCTGTTGCCCAGGCTGGAGTGCAGTGGCATGATCTTGGCTCACTGCAACCTCACCTCTGGGGTTCAAGCAATTCTCCTGCCTCAGCCTCTAAGAAGCTGGGACTACAGGTGCGCACCACCACACCCAGCTAATTTTTTTTTTTTATATTTAGTAGAGACGGGGTTTCACCATGTTGGCCAGGTTGGTCATGAACTCCTAACCTCAAGTGATCCATCCACCTCAGCCTCCCAAAGTGCTGAGATTACAGGCATGAGCTGCCACGCCCAGCTCATCCCATGCTATCTTACTCATTCCTACTCTTCCCCTTCCCCTCACACTTCTATCCATTAGAAGGAATGAAGGGGGAACTTTAGGATTCCACATGAACTCATAGAGTAAATTATACAATTTGCTTGTTAGAGAAAGTGTACCTAAAACTCTAAAATGAATGTGACCTTTATACTGAGAATGGTAAAAATATTCTAGAAAGGAACAATGTTTAAAGCTACATTATCTATTTTTGCTGTACTCCAAGTTGATATTGAAGATGCTGAATAGATAGGTTTTGCAATGTCAATGTGATTTTAATAAGTACATGAAAGAAGAATTCCAAATGAACAATTCCATCATACTTTTATCGTAGACTTTTGAAGGCCTCAAATATATATGCATAGTTTTTCAAGAGCCTTTATAAAACATTTAATTTCTGCTTAATAACTCATTGGCGGACAGAAATTTTTTCAGTGATCTATTTTTCCATGAACACAGAGAACCAGAATGTCAAACAAAGACTAAAATTTAGTTGATCTGACTTCACTCTGGCCAGCTTAGCTCATAGTACTGTGAATGGCCACGTACCTCACCTTGCTCCTGGACTTTGACAGTAAATATGTGACTGGTAGAACCGGTGAGGACCTGAATAGTAAATATTTTATGAGAAGAAATAGGAACCCCCCTTTTCTCTGTCCTTCCCTTACATTAAACATATTAATTTATATTAACTGGAAACATATAATTCTCTATTTACCCCTGTCAATAATTAGTCATCATTTGAATCCTGAATCCTGCTTCTATCACAAATAAGATTTCTTTTTGGCAGACTGTGATAAATCTGAAAATCAGCTAACAAAGCATGCAACACTTGACTGACAAAAATCAGAAGACTTAAATAATATACAGTGCACATGGATAATTTATTCTCTGATGACAAGGGTATCAATATATTCACTCTCTTCTCTCCTCCATCTCATCAAGTTCCATCTTTCTTTAAGTGACTTAATAAGTGACATCCTAGGCTGTGGACTCTCTGTCCACTCTGCTTTTAGAATATTTGACCGAGCCTTTCCTCTTTTTCTCCGAGGGACAACAGCTGGTTTTCATTATGCATCAGATTATGATACACACCAAAAAGAAAATGGTCAAAATGAATACAAAGGGAGTTCTGCTAATACTGTAGTTTGTTCTTGGGGGTGTCGAGGTGAAGAATCCATACTGTTCTGTAGACCACTGTAAACTTAATCCATTTCATCATACACAGGAGTAAAATTCAGCAGTATTTTGTCAATCTCTGCTGCCCTTATTTACTGTGGGAGAGGCGCTTTGGTTTTTCCTCTTCTTCCTTTGGTATAGCACTCATGTATTTTATATGTCCTTAATCTCAGTTCCAGTTCTGTCAATATTTGAGCTTATCTTAAACCAAAGAACTCCAAAGGAGAGTCAAAGAAAGTAAATTCTCACCCCGGAAGGCAAATAACAATTATTTCACTAAACATTCAAATCACAAAGCACACCTTGGACCAGTTCTTGATATAAATAAGAGGCTGCAAACTTTTCCAAATCCCTGCCCATGTGAAGAACACTTTAAAGGTCCCAAGATTTCTAATATGGGGCTAGATTTCCCAAAATGTGTTTTTCTGCTCACAAATCCAGTAACAAGGAACTGTACAAATTCTGATCTCTGTATGAGTCTTTGTCTTTGGAATGCCTATTCCTGAAGATGAGAGATGGATAGTAGGAACCTATGTATTGATCTGGGTTAGCCCACTGGGCTCATTAATGAAATATCACTGGGAGGCACAGCCCAGCATCTTAGACGTGAGCCAAGCATTTAGAATTGCCTTTAGGATTCTTCACACTATTAGCAGCCAAGAGCACAGAATCAAGTTCAGTTCACAATTATGGATGCTACCAGGGGTATCAGAGTTGCTCAGCCCGTTCAAACAAGCATTGTTTTTTTCATAAGCTTCGCTTTCATAAACTCTGGAAGTTGTGTTTCCATAATAAAAGTGAGCTCGACCTTAACAAAAACATTGCACAAAGCCACACTTTTTGTTTTCTATACGGTAACTAATTAAGCACCGGTGGGTGACCAGGTGTAGCTGATGAGTATTTGCTGTTAAGCTGGGCTTTCCCATTCCCTATAGGGCAGGAAAACACACGTGTGCACACACACACACACACACACAGACACACAAAGACAACCATATACACAAGAATATAATATTAAAGATTGAAGTAGCTGGATGTTTTTCATATTTTCCCTTCCTTCTGGGTCCTAGCAGGGATAGTAAAGAGATACAAACATTCTCTGAGCATAATAACTTCAGATGATTGTTCCTATGGACAATGTGAACATTCAGTTGGTTTGCAGATTCCACACTCCGAGGGCAGATTCCACACATTGTCTTGACTCTTTTTCCTTCTCGCTCTTTCTGCTTTTACACCACTGATGACCCTGGCTCCATCCTGCTGGGAAGTAATTAGTGCTGAAGGAATGACAACTCTAGCACGTAAGTGGCAGGGCCATGAGGATGAGGAGCAAAAAAGAAAAAAAGGAAGGGGCCATGGGGGAACTAAATCAAGGCATCTGGAGGCAGGGGCAGCTTCTTCTGGATGCTGTGAATGGAATAGCCATCTGGGTACCCCAAAGGTCAAGTACTGAGATCCTGAATTTACATAGAAACTGAAAGAGTCAAATCTAGTGAAAGAGGAGAAAGCCGTGCTGTCCAGTGGAATGTTCTTTAATGAGGCAACATCCTATAAGCTGCACTGTGCAAAGTGGTGTCCACTCATCACAGATGGCTAGTGAGCACATTAAATGTGGTTAGTGAAACTGAGGAGATGACATTTTGGAGCAAAACTGAGTTTTTAAAAATAATTTCAATTAATTTGAATAGCCACATATGGCCAAGGGCCATCATTCTGGACAGTGCAGGAACAGAGAAATCACTCACAATTTCCCATCTCTTTTTGTGAACCCTTTAGCAGGCTGGTACAAATGACATGAACACCAGATAAAGGGTTGCTTATATATTATTACAGATACTTTGTATTTGGTGAACATAAAGAACACCTGGTACTTAGATTTCCCTTCAAGTCTGCAGTAGGCCTGAAAATATTAATAAATGCATGTATCCAAACAAAATAGTAGCAAAGCTACCCGGACAGTAGGCATGTTAAGCAAAGGCTTTGGAATTAGATGGGATTGAGCTGACATCCTAGTCTCAAGACATTCTGGTTCTATGATCTTAGATAAGATATTGAAACTATCTCATCCTTTGTTGTCTCATCTGCCAAAATAGAATTAAAATGTCCCATTCATTGGAATGTGATAATAATTAAAGTAAGTTAATCAATATTACAATTAATCAATATTACAATATTACAATATACGGTTTGAGTGTCCCTACCCCTGCAATGGCTACTTCCAGTGTTTAATCATAGGTAATTTATCCCAGGAGTATTATGGGCTTAAAATAATAATAGTAAGAATAATAATTATAAAACATAATAAACAATGAATTCAGCTAGTCCTTCATTTTAATGTATCCTGTATGCATTGGTTAATTAGCTTTGCTATAACAAAAAAAATCAACATACAGTGACTTAAAGAAGAGAGATATTGGCCAGGTGAGGTGGCTTACGCCTGTAATCCCAGCACTTTGGGAGGCTGGGGCGGGCGGATCATGAGGTCAGGAGATCAAGACCAGCCTGACCAACATGGTGAAATCCCGTCTCTACTAAAGATACAAAATTTTTTACCGGGCATGGTGGCACGTGCCTGGAATCCCAGCTACTCAGGAGGCTGAGCAGGAGAATCAAGTGAACCTGGGAGGTGGAGGTTGCATTGAGCCCAGATTGCGCCACTGCACTCCAGCCTGGGCGACAGAACTAGACTCCGTCTCAAAAAAAAAAAAAAAAAGAGATATTTATTTCTCCTCCATATCACTTCTCTGAGTTGAGCAATTCAGGTTGATGGGATGGCTTGGCTGTATGAGGTTTGTCCTGTACTCCACTTTTTTCCATCTTTTACTCCCCCACTATCCCCTTGAGCAGGTGTTGGCAAACTGCAACCCAAAGCTCAAATTCCGCCTGCTGTCTGTTTTTGTACATAAAGTTTTATTGGAACACTGCCACACTTAGTTGTTCTTGTATTGTCTGTGACTCCTTTGATGCCACAACAGCAGAGTTGAGTACCTCAGTGATCTTATGGCCTCTAAAATATTTACTATTTGACCTTTCACAGAAAAAGTTTGCAAATCTCTGCCCTGTGATCTTCTGCATGTTCAAAGCTGGATCGAAGTCTCAACAAGACAGCCTCGAGAGGCAGAAGTTACACACTTCGCTTTTTTTTTCATTCTACTTGTTTCTGTATTCATTCAACCAATATTTGAACACCAATTTGTGCTGACCACAGTTCTAGTTACTTGGAACACATTCCATTAGTAAAAATTTAGTCACATGGCAACCTCCAGCCACCAGAGGGTTTAGAATAAAATGAAACCTCCAAGCAAGACTATGTGGCCAGCTTAAGCTCATTATATTTAGCTTTCCACTTTGCAACTGTAAATTGTTACTGGCAATAGGATTATGTGATTAAGAAAAAAATAGGGAACAGATAGCCCTGGAAAAGAACCAGGATGAAAAGCAAGACATCAAAACATTTTCATACGATTAAGATTTTGTAATTGAAGACTGGATTTCTCAACTAATAGATGTTTATCAAGCTTCTTCTATAAGCCAGACTTAGAGAATACAGTGGTGAAAAAACCATGTGATCTCCATGAATTTACTACTTCATAATCTAAGAAATTAGCGTGCAACATCCGTGTCCTTTCTAAGATGCTTACTTCATACAGGGAGGAACACTCTATTTCTCAATGCAGCAATCATTCTTCTATTGAATAAGAAATTAGTTTTGCAAAAAACAAACCAGTATTAGCTTTCATCAGCTTTATTTCTCCAAAGTCTTGTCTGCACATTTATTCTTTCAGAGGCAACAAACAAAATTCCATACTCAGGTACTGGTCCACATGTGATTCTCCGAGAAGCACTAATTAATGTTTTAGAAAAGGTATAAAGGATACACTACATCAGGGAGTTCTGGAATGAAAGAGAACCATTCCACTGAATTTATAATCTTGCAGGTACATGGTAGCTGTTGTTGTAGTTACAATAGTTACAAAATACCTAAACAACAGCCTAATTGGAAGCATCCTGACCGTTTGCATTTACAAGTCAATTTCATTAAAAAATTATCTCACTTGATCCTCACAGAAACCACAGGATATAGATATGACTTAAGAGATTAAGGAGCTAGGAAATAAATCTGGGACTCTGAAAACAGGTCTAATTCTGATCCTGAGAAGCATCCAGGTTGTCTGAGAAATGAAGACCAATAAGAATGAAAGCCAAAGAGGAAAATGTGTGCGTAAACTGACTATAATAGAATGCTACTGTTTGCACAGAAGTTTATAAGAACAAAATAAGACGGAAGAGAATGAGAAGATCCAGGACTATGAATTCAGTATTGTGCTTGTTTATTATCCAGATTCCAGTCCTACTTAATCATAATATCTGGAAATGGGGCCTCGGAAACTGAGTATTTAATGAGCTGCCTATGTGATTTTGATGAATAGTCAAAGTAGAGGGCTACAGTCTAAAGAGTGTTCCTGTACCCTGGGACGAAGCAAAAAGAATCAGGACACAGAAGCTGGCAGTGGCAATAGAAAAGAGAAAGGTTAGAGGACATGTGTCCACTTATTTATCTATGAATATTTATTAACCATGTATAATATTCCAAGCTCTGTGCCGGGTGCTAGGAGACAATGGTGAGTAAAAGAGGGAAGGCTTTTCTACTCGTGAAGTTTACACTCAAGATAAAATCTCCTAAAGAAGAAAAGAGACCTACTATTTGATAGCACAACATGGTGACTATCATCAAGAATAATTTAATTCTACATCAAAAAAAACTTGAGTGTAACTGGATTGTTTATAACTCAAAGGATAAATGCTTAAAAGGATGGATACTCTATTCTCCATGATGTGCTTATTTCACTTTTCATGCCTGTATCAAAATATCTCATGTACCCCATAAATAAATATACCTACTATGCAACCACAAAATTAAAAAATAAAAAAAGCAAAGAGAACCCATGATGCCAGACTGAAATAAAAACCATAAAGCAGAGGATATTTTTAAATTGCTCTAAGATTTCTAACATAAAATAGTAGGAAAAGTGTGGCTTCATTTAAATGAAGGAATTGGGAAATAATAATATTATGATAAGAAATACATTACCCCCAGTTTGGGTAAGATAGGGTTTCAGCTGATGTGAGGGCATGTTGAATTTGGGATACCTCTGAAAAAAATAGAAATGGGAGAAAAGTTAGTCTGGGGACAGGCCTAGGAAAGCAGATATTTGTGTAATCTGCTGTTTATTGGAAGCCATGAGAATCAATGAATGCATCCAGAAAGTGAGCCTATGAACAAGACAGATCTGATGGTAACATTTTTAGCTTTAAGACTCACAGATAAGAAGCCAGGCAAAGAGAGAAAGTGATCATATTCAATGAATACAGAAGGAACGATGAGAGCAGAAAAATCCAACTAGGAAACCACACAGTTGGAAACCAAGGAAGAATTTTGAGGATGACGTTGAGGTCATGAAGAGGTCAATGAGAACAAGGATTGAAGAGAGCCACGTGAGTAAATCAAATTTAACACTTTGGAGAGCAGATTTAGGAAGATAATGAGAAATAAAGGAGAGATTTTAGAGTGCTTGACAGCAAGTAGGCAGATACAACTTAGGGAGAGCAGATATAGGTCACTAATGAAGAATAAAAGTTTAAAAAGTAGCTCGAAGACAATCTGAGCATTACTGAGAATAGGAACAAAAAAAAAAAAAACATGTAAAGGAAGTAATTGAAAATTACAGAAAAAGAGTGGAAAGTTCTATAAATGAGGAAGAAATGGCTCCAGGGGAGTTTTAATAACTAGAAATAACAGACAACCTTTTGAGTCATTTTATTCTAGAAAAAGATTACCTGTATCCATTTAAACGCAATTGTTAACTGTGTTTTCTTTCATTTAATTGTTTTAGGTTCTGAACATGGAAGAGGTCTGTTTTCCTATCATTCGACACTGAAATGACGTTTCCAGGATAAAATTCTCCAATTCATGTTGAGTGTGCTTATCCACGTTTTCCCCAGGTGACCATCTAACCCCCTCAATATTTTTTTCCACCAGGTGGCAATGCCCCCTTACTATTGAAGAGCTGAAAGCTCAACATGATGAAAACAGTGGATTTCTGAAAACCTGGATTTCTGAAAGAACATTCTGACAACTGTCTTTGTTTAGAAAGTTGACATTTTCATCAGAGTTGCCTCCTGGAAAATCCATTACAGATTCCCAAACTACTGATTATACACAACCTGAGGAGAAATCTAAGGGAAGGTGACTGGCTGCTTTATATCAAAAGAAGGTCACCTAATATCTTAAAGTGAGTTTTTTTCAGAAAGAAGTAGAAAAGGTTTTTGATAATCTGAAATTTTGGCAGCATAGGGCAGATAATAGAACGTCTGATCTACTCTCAAGAAAGAAAGGATGGATAAAACAATCGATTAAGAAAAAAACAAAATGAGAGAGTGAGGGAAAATTTTAGGGATTGATTTATATATATTTTAAATTAGTAATCAACAAATATTTGATGAATGAAAGGACAGAAAAGAGAGTCTCTGATGAAATGCAATATTCTATGATCGTACTCCGGAAATTGTTGAAAGAAAAGGGAACATTTTGAGAAACATCAAGTTTAGAGTATAGAGTGGAACAAGGGTCAGCAAACTGTGATCCATGAGACCATTCTGGCTTAACATCTGTTCCTGCAAATAAAGTTTCATTGGAACAACCACATTCATTTATTCACAAATCAACTATGGCTGCTGCCATGTGCTGTAACTGCAGAACTATGCGTTTTCCACAGAACACCAGGCCCACAAATCCTAAAAGACTTACTAACTGGCCCTTACCATGAAAAGTGTGATGATTTCTGCAGTAGCATTTAAGGGCATGGGTTTTAGAACCAGATAAATACAAACTTCAGTCTCAGTTCTAACACTTAACAGCTCTTTGACCTTGACTAAATTGTAAGGGTTAATGTAGACCTTGCTTTTAAAACACTTAGCACCCTGCTTGTACACAGAAATCATATTACTCATCACTATCTCTCTTGCGTAAACTCAATGAGAAACTGAGATAATTTCCTCAACTCCCATTAATCCTCAAAAACGAAAATATTTTGTAATTATAGACAAATGGCTGAGAATAAATTACCTCCTTTTAATTCTGGCAAATCTGCTTTCTCCAAATAATTCCTCTCTGTTTGCTTCTCTTTCAGTAGGGTCAAACTCTTGATGATGGTATTTAGCAGTTGGTAAATGCCTAGTGTGCTGAGTCTGTGCAGATCTGATACTCTTCACAGTCCCTGACCAAAGCCCCAGATCCTGAATCTTACAAAATGCAATGGAATCTTGAAAAATAGAAAAGACATGGGGTAAGTATTCAAAACTTACCCTAAGTGCTTCCGACCCCTAATAGCTAAGGTTCAAAATTGGCTTACAGAACATGCAATGATGATTTTGATGGTTTTCCGTTCTAGTTTCTAACTAATTCAGTGTTTGGCTGCCAGTAAGGGCCTTTGGCAAACACCTATAGGAGAAGTGTCTAAAATGTAAAGTGAATCACTGGAAATGGGAACTCTGTCAAAATAAGGGAATTAAGTTCATTAAAGGTGTGGTAGCTTAATTTACTGTGCCAGTTCATACTGATCAGGGTTGGCACTGAACACTCAGCTAGTGCAAACCCACCCAAACTTGGCAGAATAAATGACCCCAACCAATCCAGCCTCTTGGCTTTCTCTCCAGGTTAAATGTGCTTAAATTAGTAAAAATTGGGTTTGGACTATGGGCCTTTCTTGTCTTCTAGATTGGGGCTGTGTTGTATCAACTGCGTGAAACAAACAGCAAAGACAACTTTGCTCATAGGGCAGGATGGCTGACATCTCCAGGTGAGAAAAATGGCCTCACAAATCCCAGAGTCTTTGGGAACTGCATCAAACAACCAAGGAATTTATGTCCAAACTCTGTAAACACACATTTCCAAGATGGCATTTAGGTAGATGGCCCCTTGGTAGAAAACTAAGTAGGTCCCTGGAGAGCAAGACGTGAGAGCCAGGTGAGGCTGCTTCTGGGATCACTATAACCACACTGGACATGATACAAAGTCAGGAGGTAGTGTGTGGGATGCAATAGGGGTCCACCTGCTGACACACAAACCTTAAAACCTAGATGAGGTTCATGTGGGCATGGGGTACCACGTCAAAACACAGTGGGCCAACTACTTCTATGAGGAGCACAGATTTGCCTCGCCATAGAAGAGGAGAGCTGTAGGTGTTTCAACTGACACTTTCACAGATCACTTCAATATATGGAAATCCTATTTTGCATGTGATTTACACAGCTGAATTTATTCAAAGGAGATTTATGTTGTAATTTGCAAAGTACTCTGAATAGAAAATTAAAGTGACCATCCCTGCCCTCATAGAGCTGGTGTTCTGGTAGAGAAGACAGGCTTTTACATGAATAGCTATAATAGTATTTGAATAATAGCAAACAACAGGCAAGGGCAGGGTGCTAAACAGAGAAAGGAATTAACAAAATTAAGTAATGCTTTGTCAAATGGTGATGTTGGACCTGCACCACGAGGGATATGGAGATAGTGTCATTCCCTGGCCCTCTGCCCTTCATTATGTTTTCTAAAAAGGGAACGGAAGATTTACTTAAAAAGCAGCCATAACTATAAATGCATATTCTTCTCTCCTTCTCCTCAGCTCCACATTTTACTAAAACTGTTGGATTTCCCTAGGACCCCAGTGAAACAACCAGAAGTTTGGATAAGAACATTTAAGAAAAATAATGTATCTCTGTTTCATTACATGTGGATTATTTATTTGATGTTTCTTTCTGTCAGTCAGAAATGGACAGGTGAAAACATTATGTAAACCCTCAATATCAGTCATCTTTGTAGTTACACTAGTATTCCAGCCATTCTTTTCATTAAAACAAACAAACAAAAAAAACTTGGGAAGAGACTACCACATTTAGTTAGAAAACAGTATAGTCAGCTTCTTGTTTTCTTTTTTAATGTGTTTCTATGGTTTGCTTGTGTGCTTTTCATCAAAAAATTCTTACTGTCAAATTAATTGAGAAACTTACAGTAATTGATGGCCATTCTGGGATGTCTCAACAATACTGCTGCCCTAAATAATACTTCCTAAGGATTATTAAGCCAGAATAAATGAGTTTTTAAAGGTTATTTGTCAGTGTAGGCTATTTCATAAATATTTATTGAGCACTGTATTAGCCTGTTTTGCAGATAAGGGAATACTGGAGGCTGGGTAATTTATAAATTAAAAAAGGCTTATTTGGCTCACAGTTATGCAGGGTGTACAAGAAGCATGGTGCTGGCATGTACTTGGCTTCTGGTGAGGCCTCAGGAAGCTTACAATCATGGTAGAAGGTGAAGGGGGAGTAGGCGTGTCACATGGTGAGAGAGGGAGCAAGAGAGGGAAGGAGGTGCCAGGCTCCTTTAAACAACCTGCTCTCAAATGAACTACTAGAGCAAAAACTCACTCGTTACCATGGGGATGGCACCAAGTCATTCATAAAACATCCATCCCCATGACCAAAACACCTCCCACTAGGCTCACCTCCAACATCGAAGGTTACACTTCAACATGAGATTTGCATCCAAACTACATCAAGCATCTATAATGTGGCATGTGCTAGGCAGCGGGCATAGCAGAAACAGTTATGAGCAAGACAGACACAAACCCTTGCTCTCTTCATCTAATATAAGATACCAATATTATCACAGTGATGATTTTAGAAAAAGAGAACGCCCAAAAGATTTCCAACTAGGATGTTAAAGAAGAAGAAAACGACAATTACACGGAAAGTAGGAATGTGGCTGAGAATAGAAAAGGCAGCAAGGATACGTAATTTATAGAAAATTGACTTAAATTTTATTGGCAGGAAGAATCATTTATGACCTTTTAATATAGCCCTAGGGTTTAGATTGACCAAAGAATTCACACAAATGTTGTGGCATTTTATAAAGAAAAAATTGTAACAAAAAAGAGTAAATATGAGAAATGCCATGAGAAGGCTAAAAAAAACTTTATCATAAAAAATGAACAAGAAAAAATATAATGACTTTTTTAAAAAAATACTGAAACAGGAAAGTTTAAAAATATCTTCTATAAGAGTGATCCTCGCTGCAGAGATTCTAACCTTGGCTAATGAGAATCTGCTTTTCTTAACCACTGTTCGCTTTTCTATCACTTATTGCACTCCCAGTATTCTGCATCGCACTCTCGTTTGCTGCATACAGCAGAAAATGGTTACTATTTCTACTTTTTGCAGTGCTAATGCATTTTCTCTGACAATATTCGTAGAGAAATTCTAAGAAGGAAAAAAAATCATCGCTCAAAATATGAAAGCAATTTCTTAGGTTTACTGGTACATATTTGTGGTCATATAAGGGAAAAAGGTGTGCTCCTTTCCAACTTTTTATAGGGTAAGATACCAGGCATTGCAGATATGGGAATATAGTGAAAAAGTCTCACATAGGCTACAATCCTTAGGAAGATGATAGGTTTGCTATAAAATAGCATTTAGAAAACATTTTTAATAAGTGTGCTATATTAATCAGAATTCTCCAGAGGAACAGAACCAGTGAGGGGAGGGGAGAGACAGACAGAGAGAGAGACAGAGACAGAGAGAGAGAGAGAGAGAGAGAGATTGAGAGAGATTATTATGAAGAATTGGTTCCCATGATGATGGAGGCAGAGCAGTTCCACAATCTGCCATCTGCAAGCCATAAACCTAGGAAATCTGGTGGTGTAATTCAACTGAAGTCCAAAGGCAGGAGCTTATGGTACGAATCCCAGTCTGAGGGCAGAAGAAGGTGAGATGAGATGTTCTAGCTCAAGCAGTAAGGCAGAAAAGAAACAAAAAACAACAAAAAAAGTGTCTTCCTCCTTCCTCTGCCTTTTGCTCTGTCCAGATCCCCAATGGATTGGATGAAGTCCACTCGCATTGAAGAGAGCAATCTTATTTTACTGAGTCCACTGATTCAAAAGCTGATCTCATCTGAAAATATCCTCATAGACACACCTGGAGATGTTTAATCTGGGCACCTCTTGGCCCAAGTCATTTTGACACAAAAAGTTAGCCATGGCATGTACTAAAACTGAAATCATACTGAGTGTATTATTTAGTACTCCATGGATGTCTTCCTTCAAAGTTTAGCTATTTAAGATTCATGTCATTATATAAACAATAAAGAATTACTCTATTTCTGTTGATTGTTTTTTTTCTTTCAGTGTTATCACCAGGCCAACTTTATGGGAATTTGAAATACTAATAACATCAACAAATAACAATACATGGTTGGTATCTCTTTAATAGTTATCAATTGGGAAAATCAAAGTATTTACAAAATGTATGCAGGAAACCACTAAAACCTTCAGTGGGAGGAATATCAGATACTCTTATCCAGTACAGGTTATATAAAGAATTGTATTCATTGAATATTTGTCAGAAATTATTCTAGAAACTTTACATAGAGCAGCCCAGTCTTCATGAGCACTCCATGAACAAAGTTTTATTGTCCTCTTAGACTGAAGAAGACACTGAGACAAGAAGTGGTTAAATTATAGTATCAGGACCCCAGATGGCTAAAGCTGGAGCCTGAATCCCCTACCTGGGTGCCTGTTTTTATGTATTTAGGTATAACAACATGCTCTAGAGATAATCAACATGCAACAGTGACAACATGACCTGGGGTACTTTTCCATACCCTCCTTGCCCCCCTTATCCTTAGTACAAGAGTTAAAAAGCTCTCAGTGCTAAACACCCAGAAAGCTGAGAAAATTACGTGGGTACACACAGGCATAGCTAAATCACTAGTGATTTCACAACCCTAGGAAATCTCTCTTAATATATTAGGCTACTGTGGGTTATTTAGTTTTTTTCATATAAACGTACTAACAACATAGTTCATATTGCATTGCAGTCTGCTTTTGCAGTTATCAGTATATCCTCAACATATTCTCATGACCTTAAATATTCTTCTAAATCAAAGGTCAGCAATGTATAGTCCACGAGCCAAATATGGCCTGTCATTTTTTTGTTTGTTTTTTGAGACAGAGCTTTGCTCTTCTTGACCAGGCTGGTGTACAATGGTGCAATCTCAGCTCACCGCAACCTCTACCTCCCGGTTTCAAGCGATTCTCCTGCCTCAGCCTCCCGAGTAGATGGGATAATAGGCGCACACCACCACGCCTGGCTAATTTTGTATTTTTAGTAGAGATGGGGTTTCTCCATGTTGGTCAGGCTAATCTCGAACTCTCGACCTCAGGTGATACACCAGCCTTGGCCTCCCAAAGTGCTGGGATTACAGGTGTGAGCCACCGTACCTGGCCAATCTTTTTTTGTAAATAAAGTTTTGTTTTGAGAGAGAGGATCTCACTCCATCACCTAGGCTGAAGTGCAGTGGCACAATGATAGCTCACTGCAGCCTTGACCTCCTGGGCTCAAGTGATCCTCCCACCTCAGCCTTCCAAGTAGATGGGACTACACATTTGTGCCACCATGCTCAGCTAATTTTTTAAAAAAATCTTTGTAGTGACAAGATCATATTATGTTACTCAGGCTGGTCTCAAACTCCTGGGCTCAATTAATCCTCCCACCTTGGCCTCCCAAAGTGTTGACATTACAGGCATGAGCCACTGTGCTGCCATAAATACAGTTTTATTGCAACATAGCTATGCCTATTTGTTAACATATTATCTGTGGCTGCTTTTGCTAGCTGCTTTGGCCAAGTTCAGTAACTGTGACAGAGACCAAAACATTTATTATCTTGCCGACTTCTGATTTCTAATAACTATGTCTAACATGATGGGAAACAGAATTCCACAACAGTATTTAAACAAATAGTGATGTGACATTCTGTTTGATATTTTCCTGGAATAACAAAACTTCCCATTGCTTTGAGAAAAAAAAACTCACCAATATTTCTTATGATCAAATAAAACAATACATGAACATAGTTACTTATCATGGGCTTCCTAGAGGACCAATGTGTAGGATGATCACGTGATCTATCTCCAATATATAAACCAGACAGGATAACAATACCATATTTGGACTGTCTGCAGTAAACCGAGATCTACAGTAACCCTCTTAATGTTCAACAATCCATTCATTATTTTCTCATTTTAACTAGGTCTCCAAATGCATTGTATTCTGGCAACTGATGTTCCAACCTTCTCCCTCTTCTCTACTTTGCTTCTCTTTCCATCTTCATCTGAATCTTTCTTGAGAAAAAAGTTACTCTCATTCTAGATAACAGGATACCCCAACTTGTTCCTGATCGGTCCTCACCTGCACTTCCTGTGTTACAAACATAAAAATCCTGCACAATTTCACAACGAATTCCTTGGATCCCCATGCTTTCTCTCATAATTTCTGACAATACTCTCTACACAATTTGTTCACTATATAGTATATAAGTTTTATGTAGTGTTAGAGCCATTAAAACGAACATTTAGAGGGGAAAAAAAAGGGAAAAAGTTAAAGAAACAGGGAGTTTCTTTCCAAAGAAGGCTTCATGGTGGCTCCAACTGGGCCCCTGCTCGGAAATGCTGAATCTTGTGTATGAAGCCTTCAGTGGCAAAGGAAAACAGGCCACCCTTATTAGAAATTTTCTACAGCTAAAGATGTAACATCATAGCTAAATTCAGTTGGAGACAGGTCGAGCAACAGAAACCAGGAGCCAAGGCAGTCTAGTCGGCTCTGAAATTTGATTCAGGCACCAGATTATGAATAGATTTAACTAGTTCGCCAAATGAAAATGTAGATTTTGGCACCGACTAAATTTTTTTTGCGGGGGGTGGGGGTATTCTATATGTGGAGTCCCAACACACACTGAGGGATATGAAAAAGAGCTTTTTATATTATATAACTATTCAGGGTATGTTAAGGGGAAAAAAACACAATTAACTCAATAAATGCCAAAAAAATGTTCAACCCCTTTTTACTACCTTATGCATCCAAACTTTCTTTCTTACCTTAACTTATAATGCAAGCTTTTTCATTATTCAAAATGACACAGCACCACCCAGCCATCAATAACCAAGTAGTTACCTATGTAAACTTATTAAATTGCATACATCTGGTCCATTCCCTGTCTGTAGGAGCAGTGATATGACAAGAGCCGTAACTCCCATAGCAAGTAAGTAACACATTGTCAGTAAGGATGTGGAAATCAAAGTTTAATCGTCCTGAGGTTTCTCAGATTCCTTTTCCTTTCCTGGTGAGGGTGGCAATGTGGGCCCCTGACACAATGCACTCTAATTTCCTTCTATTTCCTTAGCATAGGACCTCAAAGCCCCATTATTCTAGATTTTGTGATAAACAAATATTAAAACAAATAAAAAACAAATGAGCTTATATGGGATACCTTTCTACCTCAGCATTGCAACCTGCTTCCCCTCAATTTCCAGTCTTGCTTGCTTTGCTTTAATAAAAGTTTCCAAATGGTTCTTCTTTAAAACATACTTTTCCAACACCAAAACAGCTAACCGCATTGAAGAATGGCTCTAATGTTGTTCAGTGTGCGCAAAACAGAATTCAATAAAAACACATTTGATTTTAAAGGGATTTATTGCAAGACACATCTTTAGTAACTTTTGATAACTCTCGTTTACTTATAACATGATATTTCCAGATGGGCTGAAAGATAAACAAATTTGCTTGTTGCGTGTGTGTGTGTGTGCATGTGTGTGTGTGTGTCCCTCAAGTGGAGTTAGTCTGGTAAGTTCAACTGAAGAACATGACGGTTAGTCTCTACCTAGTGAGCAAAGAAGACTGTCAGCCTCTGTGTGTCTAAAGGTAGTGTAGTGAGATAGGAGGAAACCCAGGTTTAAGTGTCAAATTCCAGCTCAACCATTCTATGGCTGCATGGCCTTAATGTAGGTTCCTAATAGTTCCAAAACTCAGGTTTCTATCTCAACATTAAAATAATGACACTCATTTAATGAAATATAAAAACATGGTAGTTATTCTGAGAAAGTTTCTGATTCAAAACACACTCAGTGCATGCAAGTCACTGAGTGAAATATAATACATGGGAAATAGTTTTTACTCCAAAAAACTGACCATTCAAGGGCAAGCACACAGTTTCAGGCATTTCTGACTTTAGTAGAGACTAATCCAGTCCAAACAGACAGAGTGGAGGAGGTTTCTTTGGTGTCATGTGGGAACCGTACCAATCAAGAAAGCTGCTTTGTCATTTAATTCAGCTTCTTCTTTAGGATGGGACGTTTACTCCCAATAGTATTGAGAATTGACTAACATCTGCTTTAAAATAAAACTAAGCTATATGTGTATGTCCACATAAATTGTACAATCTAGATACCTAATATATTGTGATAGAACAATCATATTTCCAAATCCAGCAATAAACCAGATTATATCAGCATTTACTATGTCATTAGTCATTTGGGTAAGCAGCATGTATAGTTGTATATATGCCTATGCTGAAAGTAAATTATAGTATTATAGAATCTTAGTGTTAGAAAAGTCTTTGTAGTTTATCTAGTCCTGCTCTATATTTTGGTAAAAGACAAATCCTAACTGCAGAGATAAAGTACTGTGCTCGAAGTAACAAAGTCAGGAAACAGACATAAACACTATTCTCAAGAGTTTTGTCTAATTGCTCATTTAACTTATAGCTAATGTTGAAGTCCCTGCACATTCCTTTCTATGTGATCAGACAGTTCAACAAAAACACTTTCTCTATTGGAATTCGGCAATATTCTGTAAAGAAAATGTGGCACATACACACCATGGAATACGACGCAGCCATAAAAAATGATGAGTTCACGTCCTTTGCAGGGACATGGATGAAACTGGAAACCATCATTCTCAGCGAACTATCGCAAGGACAAAAAACCAAACACCGCATGTTCTCATTCATAGGTGGGAACTGAACAACGAGAACACATGGACACGAGAAGGGGAACATCACACACCGGGGACTGTTGTGGGGTGGGGGGAGGGGGGAGGGATAGCATTAGGAGATATACCTAATGCTAAATGACGAGTTAATGGGTGCAGCACACCAACATGACACATGGATACATATGTAACAAACCTGCACTTTGTGCACATGTACCCTAAAACTTAAAGTATAATAATAATAAAATTAAAAAAAAATCTAATCTCTCCTAAGGTCTGAAGTTAGTTAAGACCTTCGCAGACCTCATAACCTTTTAAATTCTGTTTTTTCTTTGGCAACTTTAGGTTTTCTTGATTTAAAAATGTGATTAATTACGATAAAAAATATTAAAAGGCACTCTCAAGCACCAGTTCCTAAAGACAAATGTGTAAATTAAGGCACAGGTAGCACAGACTATAGGAAGAGAGGGTGTGAAACAGACAGAGAGTCCGAGGAGAATATCATCAGTTTTCTTCTGCGCATAACTTTGGTGTGTTACTCTTGGGAGGAGGCATATTTATTGTTTGCCTAAATTACAGTAAAATATTATTTTAAAGGAAACAAATTTCAACAGTAACAACATTTTATGGACTTTAAGTTGGGAGGATGGCATTTGTCAGAATGAACGTCTCTTGGTTGATGGGGAAAGAATGCTAGCAAAATAGTACTAAATCCTGTACACAAACAAGGTTCTCCCAAGATTTTGTGGTGTCTCCAAATTAGAAACAAGCTGAAGTGAGGAAGGTGTGTAGTGGAAATCAGGAAAGTCTCAGAGACCTAGATGAACACTGAATGTAGGAGGAAAGACATTGGATTGTGGCTACCTCTTAAGTATAGCAGGTTTGGTGTGTGTGGGCTGAGTGTGTATGTATGTGTGTGGTGGGAGTGTTATAAGGGACGCTCCTATACAACATTCTGGACGTGTACACTTTAAGATAAAATAGAAATTAAAAGTAATTTGGCTTAAGAGCCACTGAACAGTCAATCCATACTTTAGTGGCCTTGAGAAGTAAAACCTTTGCTACAATGGAAGCTAATGTCTTAAAAGGGCCAAAGAGTTCTTTATGTAATCACTCAGAAGGAACCAGGGACTTACATTTTACAAAGAGTGTGTTTAACTTTAACCAGTATTAGTTTAATAAACACTGAAAATTGTAAATCTATTTCCTAACTTCAAGTGAAGTGTGGGAAGGGAGAATACAGCATTTCAAATACAGTAGAACCTACTAAATATGATTTAAAATTTTAACGTCTTAGGGAGACTATTTTTCTCTTCATTCTTTATGCCTTGAAAGAAGATCAACAGGAACTTGATTTCCCCCTAGCAAAAAAGATATTGGAGTTGATCATATTACACTAGCTATCTAAATAAGTGGCTTACATCTTACATTCTCACTAGGATATAGATATGCTGGCATTATCATTCAAACTATTACACTGTGCTATGATTGCAGAAATGCTGGTTGTCCTCATTGAAAAGTATATTTCTATTTTTTTAAATACTCTAGAGGGTTCTGACAGTGAGAGAGGACTCAGAATTCACATAATTCAGTTAATAATAAAAACTGATTCTTAACATCATGCCCGATGTAGCATGTTCACCATTGCTGATGAATTTTGTTTTTTAAATATGTTTTTGTTTATTTGCAATATGTGTTTATGGATGAAGCAAAACATTTATGCAAATATACTGCCTCATGTATAGAGCTGAATGTATTTTCTGGAATAAAGAGATGTTTTTGCAAAAATTATTGAGCTGGGCATTTTAACCATATATGCTTTTAAATACCACAAGTCTCTAGACCACATGTGTACAGATAGAAAAACAAACAAGAAACCTCTAGAGGAATATTTTGATTACAGATGCCAGTGACCTGTGGTTGAATTTTACTCTGATTCCAATCAGGTATGTGATCTAGGAAGTAGTAAAAGATAGATGTTTAAAAAGATAGATATTTAAAAAGTAAAATGCAATACAGAAGAAAGTATAAAGGAACAGCCGGATACATGCATATTTTCTGTCTATTAATGGATACATTGTGATGAAAAGGGTCTAAGTATTTAGAGTATTTCATTAGCAGAGAAAATACACACGTCTTTCTTATTTGATCTCACTCATGACACCATTGAGATTTTAGCCCAAACATCATTGCCACCTAATAGGCACCAGGGTATAGTTACCAGGAGCAATATTTAAGAAGGCAATATTGCAATGAGATGGTTTTATCTACTACAATGAGTATGCACTGATTTTTTTTAAAAAAAACAAATAACATGGTGAAACCCCATCTCTACTAAAAACACAAAAATTAGCTGGGCATGGTGGTGAGCACCTGTAATCCCAGCTATGCAGGAGGCTGAGGAAGGAGAATTGCTTGAACCTGGGAGGCAGAGGTTGCAGTGAGCCAAGATGGTGCCACTGCACTCCAGCCTAAAAATAAAATAGATGGAAAGCTAATCCAGGAATTAAAAAAAAGATACACTATGTTTTCTTCTTATTAATTTACCAGATTTTTATAACAGATAAACACAAGCCCAAAAGAAGTGAAATTATCTTTTACCTCCACTTTTTAGGCTAAATTGAGTGAAAATACTGGGTGTAAAATAATGTGTCAGAACAAGCAATATGAGATATTTAACAAGGTGTAGCAATGTTACATAATAACATTGATACAGCTAAAGTACACATTCAATGTGGCATGTATTGTTAGTAGGTGTGAATGAGTTTAATATTTGTATGTATGTATAACTTTTTTTTTTTTTTTTGAGACAGGATCTTGCTCTGTCACCTAGGCTGGAGTGCAGTGGCACAATCTCGGCTCACTACAACCTCGACCTCCCAGGCTCAAGCAATCCTTTTTCCTCAGCCTCTCAAGTAGCTGGGACTACAGGTGCACACCACTACGCCTGGCTAATTTTTATATTTTTCTGTAGAGACGGGATTTTGCCATGTTGCCCAGGCTTGTTTAGAATTCCTGGACTCCTCATCTTCGTGGGATTTATCTACCTTTGGTCTTTGATGCTGGTGACCTTCAGATGGGGTTTTTGTGTGGACGTCCTTGTTGTTGATGTTGATGCTATTCCTTTCTGTTTGTTAGTTTTCCTTCTAACAGTCAGGCCCCTCTGCTGCAGGTCTGCTGGAGTTTGCTGGAGGTCCACACCAGACCCTCTTTGCCTGGGTATCACCAGCAAAGGCTGAAGAACAGCAAAGATTGCTGCCTGTTCCTTCCTCTGGAAGCTTTGTCCCAGGGGGGAACCTGCCAGATGCCAGCCGGAACTCTCCTGTATGAGGTGTCTGTCGACCCTTGCTGGGAGGTGTCTCCCAGTCAGGAGGCATGAGGGTCAGGGCCCCACTTGAGGAGGCAGTCTGTCCCTTAACAGAGCTCAAGTGCTATGCTAGGAGATCCGCTGCTCTCTTCAGAGCTGGTAGGCAGGAACGTTTATGTCTGCTGAAGCTGCCCCGACAGCCGCCTCTTCCCCCAGGTGCTCTGTCCCAGGGAGATGGGAATTTTATCTATAAGCACCTGACTGGGGTTGCTGCCTTTCTTTCAGAGATGCCCTGCCCAGAGAGGAGGAATCTAGAGAGGCAGTCTAGCTACAGCAGCTTTGTGGTGCTGTGGTAGGTCCCGCCCAGTCCAAACTTCCCAGTGGCTTTGTTTATACTGTGAGAGGAAAACCGCCTACTCAAGCCTCAGTAGTAGTGGACGTCCCTCCTGCCACCAAGCTCGAGTGTCCCAGGTCGACTTCAGACTGCTGTGCTGGCAGTGAGAATTTCAAGCCAGTGGATCTTAGCTTGCTGGGCTCCATGGGGGTGGGGTCCGCTGAGCTAGACCACTTGGCTCCCTGGCTTCAGCCCCCTTTCCAGGGGAGTGAACGGTTCTGTCTCCCTGGCATTCCAGGTGCCACTGGGGTATGAAAAAAAACTCCTGCAGCTAGCTCAGTGTCTGCCCAAATGGCTGCCCAGTTTTGTGCTTGAAACCCAGGGCCCTGGTGGTGTAGGCACCCAAGGGAATCTCCTGGTCTGCAGGTTGCAAAGACCATGGGAAAAGTATAGTATCTGGGCCAGAATGCACCATTCCTCACTGCACAGTCCCTCATGGCTTCCCTTGGCTAGGGGAGGGAGTTCCCGGACCCCTTGCACTTCCTGGGTGAGGCAGCACCCCACCCTGCTTCAGCTCGCCCTCCATGGGCTGCACCCACTGTCTAACCAGTCCCCGTGAGATGAGCCGGGTATCTCAGAGATGCAGAAATCACCTGCCTTCTGTGTTGATCTCACTGGGAGCTGCAGACTGAAGCTATTCCTATTTGACCATCTTACCAGCCACCTTGACCCTGTCTCTTAAAAAAGAAAAATCTTTCAATAGATACAGATTTAAAATGGTTACAATGATATGCTTTATGTTATGTATATTTTACCACAATAAAAATAATTTTTAATTT
Organism: Symphalangus syndactylus; assembly: GCF_028878055.3. Lineage (NCBI taxonomy): Eukaryota > Metazoa > Chordata > Mammalia > Primates > Hylobatidae > Symphalangus > Symphalangus syndactylus. The sequence goes on along the minus strand of NC_072436.2, from coordinate 19,796,020 downwards.
CCTTAGGGATGTTACTTTACTCATTGAAAGCCATGAAGTTCACTTGTTACTGTTTGCATTTAGTTTGGGGTTTTCTCCCACCCTTGTAATTTCATTTTATTGGATATGTAAAGGATGAGCATACAATTAAAAGTCAAAATTGTATAGAAAGATATACTCAGAGAAACATCATTTCCTCCCCTCCCCTGCAACCCTACCCTTTCATCTCCTTCCCTAATTAGTAACCAGTTTCATTCATTTGTATATTATCAGTCTTCTGTTTCTTTTTACAAAATTATACAGATATGTGTACTTTTTCTTTTTTTCTGTTCTTTCTCTCACAAAAGGTAGCATACTGCATATGTTCTTTTTCATTTTTCACTTTAAAATAAATTCTGGAAACATCTCCCTTTCAGTTCATAGAGATGTTTCTCATTTTTTAAATCAGTTAATAGTACCCCGCAGTATGCATGTACCATAGTTTATTCAACCAACTATTATTTTTCTTATCAACCTTAATGCTTAAATTATCTCAGACTTGGCCAGTGAAAGCAGTCTTCTTCATTCTACACTTTAGATAGTTTGTAATATTTTACAATGACAATACTGCAATGAATAACTTTTGCATATGCTTTTCCACATTGTTAAACATGTGTCTTCAGGGTATATTCTTAAACGTGAAATCCACAGGTCAAGAAAAATATATGCATTACTAGTTTAGCCCGGTATTGCCAAATTGTCCTCCATGGGATAACAGCATTTTATATTTCAACCAGCAGTGTATGAAAGTTCCTGCTGCCTTACAATATTGCCAATCTTGTCAAGATTTTGGATTTTTTGTCAATCTGATAGGTGAAAAAAAACTGAGAGAATTAGAAGCTTCAAATAAATAAGAGATTATTTCCTAAATATCTCTCTAAGAAAAGAGATTATTAAAGGTCATGTCTCTAATTTCAAAATCTATGTCATCTGCATCTGTAGGTCTGCTTCTATGGATGCTTTTTTAAACTAAATTATAGATAACATTTTCCTGCTTCTTCATATGTCTTATACTTTTTATATTTTATGATATATATTATGTACAGAAGAGAAGAGACTGAATCAAATAACAATTTTCCCCAAAATGGTACACCTTTTTTTGTCAAACAGCTGAAGTGAAGGGGTGATCTCTTCTATCTCACTAGGAGTTAAGCTGGGTAGTGGATCAGTAGCAGCTTTGGTTAGTTCCAGTTCAGAACTGGTTCTCTTGCGAGTGAGGTCAGGCCCATTCCTCCATCAGTGCTCTGCAAATGTTTCACCAAGCTACTAAAGCCTGTAAGATATATTTCTCCTTTCCAGCTTCTCCAGGAGTTCATCTCTTTGATCTCCTCAGGATGCCATCTGGGTGGTATTTGGGGTTCTGATTTAATTAACTTGAGTTATCTTTTAGTTTCAAGTGTTTTGGAGGTGAGGTCTGACCTCTCCAGTCCATGACACAGGCACAGTGAGACTAAGAGATAGCTCTAATCACCACCAACTCAGAAAAAGTAGGAAAGAATTGTCGAATCTGGAGGGTGTAGCTTTACATTTGGGGCTAGCTTTACAGAGCCAGTTCCTCTGGCTGCTATAACAAGTTACCATAGACTTCATGCCTTAATACAATGCAGATTCATTATCTTGGACTTTGGTAGATCAAAAGCCTGATGGAGATTTCACTGGACTAGGATCAAGATGTCAGCAGGGTGCACTTGTTTCTGGAGGCTCTGAGGGAAAATCCGTTTCCTTGCTTTTTCCAACTTCTAGAGCTGCATTCCTTAGCTGATGGCCCCTACCTTATTCCTCAGAGCCAACAATGTCAATGTGAGTCCCCACACTGCCATCTCCCTAGTGCTATCTAATTCTCTCTTTGACCTTTAAGGACCTGTGTTACTACGTTGAATTAACTAGAATAATCTCTGCATTTTAAGGTCAGCTGATGAGTTGCCTTAATTCCATCAACAACCTAAATTCCCCTTTGCCATGGAACCTAACATATTCAAAAGTTTCACGGATTTGAACCTGGATATCCTTGAGGGGCTACTATTCTACCTACTCTGGTACCTTCCAGATTCTCTCTTGTCATTCCAGCGTAGGGTAAACCTTCAACAAGAGTCTTCTCATTATGGAAAAATCTCTGTGATTGTGGCTGGCCACTGCCCCACCCATGCCACAGGTCGAGTTCTTGGGAAGCAGGCTCTGAGATGGAGCCCAGTGTGCAGAAAGTTCATCGGACGTGCCCTTGGGCTCGCACCTGTGGAGGGAGGTGTGTTAGTGTCCTGGGACTGCCGCAGCAAAGTACTGCAAACCAGGTGGCTTAAGACAACAGACATTTGGGCCAGATACGGTGGCTCACGCCTGTAATCTCAGCACTTAGGGAGGCCGAGGCGGGCAGATCACCTGAGGTCGGGAGTTTGAGACCAGCCTGACCAACATGGAGAAACCCCGTTTCTACTAAATATACAAAATTCACCAGGTGTGGTGGAGCATGCCTATAATCCCAGCTAAGGCAGGAGAATTGCTTGAACCTGGGAGGTGGAGGTTGCAGTGAGCTGAGATCATGCCATTGCACTCCAGCCTGGGCAACAAAAGTGAAACTCTGCCTCAAAACAAACAAAGAAACAACAACAACAACAAAAAACCCCAGACATTTATTGTCTTATGGATCTGGAGGCCAGAAGTCAGAAATCAAGGTGTGGGAAGATCTGCTCTTCCTCCAAAGGCTCTGGGGAACACTCTGTGCCTTGCCACTTTCAGGTTCTGCTGGCTACCACCATTCCTTGGCCTGTGGCTGCTACTTCAATCTCTGCCTTCACATGGCCTGCTCTTTTCCTTGTATGTCTCTCCCATGTGTGTCTTTCATAAGAAGATATCATTGGATTTAGGGCCCACCCAGATAATCCAGGATCATTTCACCTCAAATTCTTAACTTTGTCACATTTGTAAAGACCCTTTGTCCAAACAAGTTGACATTCACAGGTTCTAGGGATTAGGAAGTGAGTTTACATTTTTGGGGGGATTGAGGGATAGGGACCATTCAACCTAGGAGGATGGAATGCAGGACTGGGCAGAAGAAGAAGTCGAGCTGCAATACAGGCCTAACTGCCTCAGCAAGCCACACAGAGAAATATGAAACTGAAATGCCTGTTAGATTTTTCCTACATGGTGCAAAAATGCCCAGACCTTTATACTCCTGCCTCAGTCAGTCATAAAATGTGGCTGCTTTGGGAAGGGCAAGGTGACTCTGTAGCTGAAGCAACTTCTAGAGGGTTGACAGTGCTCCCAACAACTGGAGCAACAGTGCTTCTTTGAAAGGGAATCTGGACGTCACATCTCCATGTTCATTGGAGTCTACTCTTGAGCTGCTAAAATCTTCTTCTTCATATACAGTTGGGAACAGCTCCTCCAACCTTACCTCTCATTATGGTACCATGCACCAGGCTTCTGACCTGGCATCTATCTTTCTAGAGCCTTATCATCCGCAATGCTAGCCATGCCTCTTTCTGTAATGGCTTCCCACCAGCCCTGGTCTGCAGAGAGGGGATACTGCTGAGTTTCTCAGTGATGCACTGCATTCCTGATGACCTCAGTAAACAGCAGAACTTCCATACCTTACATCCAATATGATCATCTGTTGAGTTTCTTATCCTTACATAATATATCCACTCCAGCAAGCCCCATACCCTGAGTTCTTTAGCCCTTCCTCCGCTGTCTGCTACAGTAGTTCTGGCATTTTCCCTCAGTTAGCCTAGGGAAGCGAGGAGGTGCAGGCCATCATTTTGTTCATGCTTCTAGGAGTCCTTGCAGGGTAGTAAATTCTGTATCTTGGAAGAGTGTAAATAAATTATAAACTCTCCCTTATCCAGTCTTATGCTCAGAGCTCCCCTTGTCAAGCACACTCAGAATCCAGCCCCACACATGCGCCCCTGGCTCCTGCCAGAACGCACTCTCTGGGAATGGAAATCCTTTGTGGTATAGGCCTTTTCCTCCATTTTCAGGCCCTGCATTGTCTGCATTTTCAGCCTAAGACATCCTGTGACCTCTCCCTAGTGATAGGCCTAATGGCAAGGGAGGAGGGAGGGGTCAGATCCTGAGCCACATCCCTGCCTCACAAGGAAGAGGCCTTTGGATTGTCTACAAGGGAAGGGGATCTTGATGGGAAAGGGGTTCTTGATGGGGAAGGATGGGCCCCTTCTGAAGGCCCAGAACTTTCAGGGAAATGTACATATTTAAGGTTTTCAGGGTTCAGGGTTTTCAACGTAGATATCTCATCCCATGTTTCAGTGTCTCGTTCTTCTGACCTTGGCATTGCAAGCCTGCATGGCTGGAAGTTTAACCTTAGGAGCTCTGCTCCTCTGATGATTAAGCCCTGGGCCCCATCTTCAGCTTTCTCTGCACTTTCACTGCAGGCCACTTTGCAGAGCCTCCTTGCTTCCTACAAAAAAATACCCTGATGTTTACACTGGTCTTTCAATGGCCAGTTAACTGCTTTTAGTCTTTCCTTATCTTTTTCTAAAGTTTAGCAACAGGAATCTAATCCCCTGTCTTTTTATTTTATTTTATTTATTTATTTATTTATTTATTTATTTATTTATTTATTTATTTTTTGAGAAGGAGTTTCACTCTTGTCGCCCAGGCTGGAGTGCAGTGGTGCGATCTCAGCTCATTGCAACCTCCACCTCCAAAGTCCAAGTGATTCTCCTTCCTCAGCCTCCCAAGTAGCTGGGATAACAGGTGCCCACCACTATGCCTTTTTTTTTTTTTTTTTTTTTTTTTGTATTTTTAGTAGATATGGGGTTTTGCTGTGTTGGCCAGGCTGGTCTTAAACTTCTGATCTCAGGTGTTCTGCCCACCTCGGCCTCCCAACCACTGTCTTTTTAGTTACTATTTCTCTGGAACTTTCAAAAGCTGGCTGATGCGTTTCACCAGCTAGAACTTTCCCTTCTGTGTGTACCATCAGAATTCATCACTAGTGAAAGTTTTCACAACTGCACTGTCACCTTGTGCTACCAGCTATGTGCCACTTATCACCAAGGATAGGGTCCTCACTGCCACCTGGGAAGAAGGCAATTGAGCTCCAAAACCCGACTTGAATATTCGCTTTCTTGGACACTCCTGGCATTAACTGCCACAGGTGAAGTTCCCCAGGCAGCAATCTCTGAGACAGAGTCTAATGGATAGAATGTTTATTAGCAACCAACATCCGTGGAAGGGAGAGGGAAAAAGCAGATTTAGGCAGAAAGGGAAGTCAACCTACAATGTAGACCCAATAGCCTCAACCAACCCCAGAAAGAGTTCTAGAATCAAATGGCCAGTCACAATTTTCCTGGGTTGGGCCAAAATGTCTCAGTCGTTGGATACGGACCACCCCAAGAAAAGTATGCCTTTGGGCGAGTTGGCTTTCTGCAGCTGAAGCAAACCCTGAAGGGATTAATAGCCAAAATCTGTCATCTGACAGCATTCCCAAACGCTGCACCAACAGGTCTTACTTCAAGGGGCTTTTGCGGGGCACACACATGCCACCAGATAGGACAACGACTCCTTCATGTGAAAATGACTGCTGGGCATCCTTCAGCCAGAAAGAGCTTGCTCTGATCTGCAACATCAATCATTAAGACCTCATTGTGTCTAGGGACCTTCAATGTCATTAAAGAAGAGGAATTTTTAGTTTAACATCATTGTTTGGGCAGAAACAATGATGTTTCAAAATTTCAACAGCCTAATCAGTAGTGAAACCCCTTCAGCCTTTCTTAATTTCAGTTTTTCTATCTTTTGGTTCGATAATCCCATTTAATTCTTTTTTTTTAATTTTATTTTTCCTTAAGTTATTGGGATACAGGTGGTATTTGGTTACATGAGTAAGTTCTTTAGTGGAGATTTGTGAGATCCTGGTGCATCCTTCACCTGAGCAGTATATACCGCACCATATTTGTTGTCTTTTATCCGTCACCCCCTCCCACTCTTCCCCCCAGGTCCCCAAAGTCTATTGTATCATTCTTATGCCTTTGCGACCTCAGCTTAGCTCCCACATATCACTGAGGACGTACAATATTTGGTTTTCCATTTCTGAGTTACTTCACTTAGAATAATAGTCTCTAATCTCATCCAGGTCATTGCAAATGCTGTTAATTCATTCCTCTTTATGGCTGAGTAGTATTCCATCATATATATGTGTGTATATATATTCCATCATATATATGTGTGTATATATATCCCATCATATATATGTATATATATTTATATATCACATTTTCTTTATCCACTCGTTGATTGATGGGCATTTGGGTTGGTTCCATGATTTTGCATTTGTGAATTGCGCTGATATAAACATGTGTGTGCAAGTATCTTTTTTGGATAATGACTTCTTCTCCTCTGGGTAGAACTTCCAGTCTGTGCTGATATTCACCATTTTGTCATTTAATTTCTTGAGTGCTTTAATCACCTATTTTAACATTCTTATCTGATCACCTGAAGAGGGTGGGTTTAAACAGCATGGAAAGATTGGGGTCTAGGGAGAGGGCGTTAGAGATAACAAAAGAGTGACATTTCTCTGAGTATGCCTTTTTGCATATACATACCCAATGAATCAACAAATAAAACCACCCATATTTTTTGGAAGAATCCCAAATGGAATACAAACAGTAACAAATGAACCTATAACTGTATTACTAATAAATGACATAACCGCAATGAATGTGGTGGGAAGAAGAGAACTAACTTCAGTAACTAGTACCTGTACTGTAAGGCTAAAGACAAAAGAAGTTTGTGCAAATATTGTACTGTAGTTAGTAAACAGGTTAGTACCACAAAAGTTATTTTATATGTATTGTAGGATTCAGAAAAATAGGTAAATTTGTTGTGGAACATGGGAGCCAGGTTTCATACTGTTGGAGAAATAAGTTATAAGTAAAGAAAGCTGGGAAGGCAAGAATAAGCCTTGTGGTGTTGGACTGAAATCAGAGGTGTATGAATTTATTTTAAAAATCTAGACAGATAAACAAATATTCATGTACATACTTCCTAGCTCCACCAACTAAGAGAGCCTCAAAACAGTCATATCCCAGGACCAAGGAGTATGTCAAAGACCCAAATCTTGGTTTTTAAATACCTAAAGTCCAAGTCTTGGTTTTTAAATATCATTTTCAAGTAAAATGGACCAAGACTCCTTGGAGCAGGGAGTGGGATAGGGAAAGTATAAGATGAACCTGGAATGTCTTCTTGGGCTGAAAAATACAGAGGTTTTCAAGGAATTTTAGAGGCATGTCTAATGACACAGGAGCCAAATGGAGGGAGTTCCCAATGGTAGAATTTGGGGCATTATGAACAAGAAAAAATAGTGATGGATTATAATCCATGCAATAAATGTTGGTAAGTTCAAACTAATATAAATAATTGAACATATAAATAACCAAGGGAAAAAGAAAAGCTCTTAATTACCCTAGAACTCCAATTAATAAACATAGAAGGAACGTTGGAAATATAAAATCAGCATTTAGTGTGCACACACATAACAATTGTTACAAACAAGAATCATTAATAGATGCTAAAAATAATAGGAAAATTATAATGAGAAACAGGATATTTGCATAGTCTCAAATTGTTTTTCCACAATATACTTATTTGTTGTAAAAGGAAATACAGTAATCATAGTAGAGAAATCTGATGGATAACCTTAACCAATTTTGTGTGTGTGTCTGTACATATATAAAACAATGTTTCATATATTATATTTCATATATTATATCTATACAATGTTTTTTATATATATAAAACAATGTTTATGTAGATGTTTATGTAATAATATATAACAAGTTATATATATGGTTATATGTATATGTATGTGTACATATACAAAGTTTATACGTATGAAACAAAATTATATATAGTTATATATAATTTTATTTTTATATATAATAATTATGTATATATTATTGTTTGATATGTATAAAACTGTATATGCACACATACATATACATATATGTGTGGATGTCTATTTAATAAATGTGAATAATATAGGCTTATGAATCTTATCTCAAAGCTAATTTTATATGCCTTTTTATATTATATCTCTGAATGCTAATTGGTTTCAAAGAAGAACATTGAAAAGGCTTGGCTTTGGCTGGGCACAGTGGCTTACGCCTGTAATCCTAGCACTTTGGGAGGCTGAGGTGGGTGGATCACCTGAGGTCAGGAGTTCGAGACCAGCCTGACCAACATGGAGAAATTCTCTCTCTACTAAAAATACAAAATTAGCTGGGCATGGTGGTGTGCACCTGTAATCCCAGCTACTTGGGAGGCTGAGGCAGGAGAATCACTTGAACCCGGGAGGCAGGGATTGTAGTAAGCCAAGATCATGTCATTGCATTCCAGCCTGGGCAACAAGAACAAAGCTCCATGTCAAAAACAAAACAAAACAAAACAAAACAAATAAAACGAAAAGGCTTTGGCTTTTGGCAAGTGGAAGTGGGGTAACAGGACATCCATGAACTTTGGCCTTTAGCTCTTAATAAAGCCCATAATATGATTTGTTTGAAAAACATTCTATAAGATTACAGTTTTTTGTTCTTCAGACTTTTTTTGTTTTTAACTTTGTATTGAATCTGCTCATTTTTTGATGAACTAACCCCTTTCTGTTTTGTCCGAAAAACATCACAGGAACAACAACAAAACCCTCACCTCTGTTACGAAGAAAGGGGCTTACTCTGCCCAGCAATCCCATGCAATTCCATGGTTGGTTGGAAGCATGTTTCCACATGCTTCCGAGGTTCATAGGGGAATTATTTTGATCCAGAAATTATCTCACTAAGTTGGAAACCAGTGGATTTCACGCTGAGTAAGACTTCAGCGCAGAGAATCCACATGCTGATTTTGATATTCATTAATCATCTAGCTAATTTGTTTTAACATAGGAGTGCTGACAGCAAACGAATGTTAACCCAGCAATGGTGACTGCAGAATTGAGACGATTATGGCACTAACGTTTACGAAGCTGGCAGGTCTGTGTTCATATATTGTCAGTGTTGTCTTTCACTCTAATTGCAAATATATCTATATTTAATTCACATCTGCTATAATCATTGGGTGGGCTAAATAGGGCCAGTGGGATAAACAGATTACAACTTTTTTTCTTATTGTGATTATTAGGCCAGCAGATATATTGAAATGCTGGGGTTTACGAATCTAATAAGTGTATGGATTTTAATATTTTTCAGTTAAAAATGAAAGTAAATTTTCCTGCGTAATGTACCACGTATTTATGGCATGAATTTTAGGTGTCTTGCATTATATGGTAGCAAAATTCACCCAAGTGAGGAAAAGGTTTGTCTACATAAAGATGAAGAATATAAACACATTTATGGATTACTGTCTTAGATTTCTAAAGTATTACAGGTTTAGAATATTACAGGTTTAGAAACCTGTAATACTCTGCACATAGATTATAGGTATAGGTATTTTAACTTTTCAAAATAGCTTTCTCTTTTTATATTACTCACACTTCATCTCTGAGATTTGTTTTCTTTTTCCTGTTATTAAAATGATGCTTAAACAGATTAAATAATGTATCTAAAGCCTTTTAACTTGTTAGTGGTTGAATGGGACTCTAATTAATGTCCACTGATTCAGGAACCATTCATTAACCAACATGATGTCTGTTTTAGGCACACTATGGCTTATGAGTTTTGATAAAATTCAAAGCTAAACCTGGGATCCATAACTCAAGAGAGAAAAGCTCCTTTTCTTCCTTCAAATAAGTAACATGCATATTCGCTTGTCAGTGTCTTCTCAAAATAAATATTCCCAGGAAAGAAGATAGTCCATTTTTCCTGAATTGTAACTTTCTAAGGTTCTTATCAGGAACTATTTAACATTTTTTAAAATTCAGTTTATTCACTGAGAGAAATATAGTAAATTCCTTTCATTGATTAAGAGACATAGAATGCAAGAAAAAAAATAAGCTGTTTGAAAGGACTCCTGTTAACTGCACCAAACTACAACTTTTACCCAGTAAGATAATAGAAGAAATAAATGGTTCTTTCCCTGAAGTGTTTACATTGTTATCTACAGTCTCTTAAACAGTAGCAGAGCTGTGGTTCTCTTGATTTGCTCACTCATTCTGTTATTAGAGAAATTCTTAACTTCTTCCATGGGGAACTATTTTTCTGTCTTCACTCCTTTCCTAGGGCCCGTTCCCAGTTCATCAGGACACTGTCAGAATGTGCAAAGTGTGTATGCTTCTTTCTTCCCATATGTGGTGTGGTTGCTCAGTTATCTCCCACACCTAATGAGTGCACAGATTTTATGCAGGACAAAGGCGATTACACATTTCCAGTCAATTTGCTTCTGCAATGCTGGCCATACAAATGTTGGAATGAAGCATGCGTTTATAAAGCTAAAGAGATGTGCAATACAGACAGAGGAAAATTTTTTCACAGTCGACAAAATATATGCTTTACTTACTGTGTAGAGTGAAATCATTTGATAAAACAGTGAGTTTTGAAAAAAATATATTAGCTCTCTTAGATATGAGTTGTAACTCTAGATGATAAATATCAACACACAGGTTGATATGCCTTATAAATTAACTAATTTTTAAGGAGACTTCATTAAATTAAGCATTTAATTGAGGAAATATTGCCACATCGGAACATTAAGCTATCCCTTTTAAGGTCAGGGGAAAGCAATACTATTATGTCTAAAGAAATACTAGGCTGGGCATGGTGGCTCACGCCTGTAATCCTAGCACTTTGGGAGGCCGAGGTGGGCAGATCTCCTGAGGTCGGGAGTTCGAGACCAGCCTGACCAACATGGAGTAACCCCGTCTCTACTAAAAATACAAAATTAGCTGGGTGTGGTGGCGCATGCCTGTAATCCCAGCTACTCAGGAGGCTGAGGCAGGAGGATCACTTGAACCCGGGAGGTGGAGGTTGTGTTGAGCTGAGATCGTGCCACTGCACTCCAGCCTCGGTGACAGAGTGAGACTCCATCTCAAAAAAGAAAAAGAAAAAGAAAAAAATACTAATGGGCCTCAGCCACAAAGTTGCTTAAGATATATTATTTCAGAACCCAGTACAAACATTAGTCTCCAGTAGCTAGGTTTATACCAAGCTTGTCCAACTCACAGCCCATGGCTGCATGTGACCCAGGACACCTTGACCCAGGACAGCTTTGAATGTGACACAACACAAATTCGTAAACTTTCTTAAAACATTATGAGATTTTTTTGTGACTTTTTTTTTTTTTTTTTTTTTTTTTTTTTTTTTTAGCTCATCAGCTATTGCTAGTGTTAATGTATTTTATGTGTGGCCCAAAACAATTCTCCTTCTAACGTGGCCCAGGGAAGCCAAAAGACTAGACAACCCTGGTTTTTACAAATATCTTCTTATTTCAATTTGGTGTTTTAAACCAAAATTCAGCTCCTTATAGCTTACTTATTTTGTATTATTAGTATCCTTTAACCATTTAATGACTATAAATGTAGCACATTTTTAATGGGCTGTAAAAAAAAGTTAAGAGTTTTCTTATAGATGATTACAAAATAAAAACAAAAACAAAATTTATAACATTATTTGAGTTTATGTCAGTTTAAGGTACTACCACCTTCTAACAGAATGAAACTGCTCCTGTGTTACAAAGTTATAAGGGCTATTTGGATATGGTACTTTTTGGTTGTTGTTTAGCAATATTTAAGTTTTACTTTTCCTGTTATATGAGATAGAGCATGCACCACATAATTTGATAATAGTTATTAAATAGAGAAAATAATTATTTTAAATTATATTTTAGAGGCTGCAATTAACATCTTATCTGGGAATTTAAGTATTATTATTTAATTTACTAAGTAAACATATAATTCAGTACATTTATATAATTTGTTTAAGTAAATTACTTTTAAGAAAATACATAGAATATGTGCTTTTGTCTGAAACCAGACAAGGATATCCTCAGGGCAATTTTCAATGTACTTATTCACTTTCTTTCATCTAGAGCCCTAACAAGGAAGCTATCCTAGAGCACTCTTCCTTCAAAATTAATCATAAATCAAGGACAAAGGACAGGTCTCTATTTTAATGTGTGAAGAAAAGCTTATTTGAAAATAATTCTGTAGTGATGTTATTTGGCTTGAGGGGCAAGACAGAAACCAAGGTGAGAAGGGGTTTTGGAAAACAAAATGTTTTGTTTTGTGTTTGTTTTGTTTTGAGTTTTGTTGTTCTCATTGTTGTTTATCCGTTTAGGAAAATTGAATTATTTCTTTATACTTTATCCCAGCACTTTGGGAGACTGAGGCAGATGGATCACCTGACGTCAGGAGTTCAAGGCCAGCCTGGCCAACATGGTGAAGCCCTGTCTCTCCTAAAAATACAAAAACTAGCTGGGTGTGGTGGCAGGTGCCTGTAATCCCATACTTGAGAGGCTGAGGCAGGAGAATCGCTTGAACCCTGGAGGCAGAGGTTGCAGTCAGCCAAGATCACATCACTGCACTCCAACCTGGGTGACTAGAGCAAAATTCCATCTCAAAAATAATAATAATAATGATAAAATTTTTATATAATTTACTTTGATCATTTTATTACTCTTAATTTTACTAAATATCATCATAATATCAGAACTAATATTTAGCATTATTATTATTATTTAAGACAGTGTCTTACTCTGTTGGCGAGGCTGGAGTGCAGTGGGGCAATCATAATTCACTGTAACCTTAAACTCCTGGGCTCGTCTTCTTCCTATCTCAGCCTCCCGAGTAGCTAGGACTACAAGCATGCAGCATTGCACCTGGCTAATACTTTAATTTTTTGTAGAGTTGGGGTCTTGCTATGTTGTTCAGGCTGGTCTCAATCACTTGGCCTCAAGCAATTCTCCCACCTTGACCTCCCAAAGTGCTGGAATTACAAGTGTAACCCATAGCACCTAGCCTAGCATTATTATTAATCAAAACATATACATTGATGTAATGACTGCTTTTAAAATTTATTGCTAATCTTTAACACAAAAATGCTGAATTTTCACTTCTGATGAATCATAAGGAACTTCCTATTGGTTCTTTAAGTCCCATACTTACATGCGGAAAAAAGTTAATCACTAATACAAAAAATTAAAAATTGTTTAGTTTTTCTTAAAAACCATCAATCAGTTTTGTAGTTCCAAGTTAGTTTAAGAGAAAGCCAAAACAGACTTAAATGTTAGACCTAAAACCATGAAAATCCTACAAGAAAACCTAGGCAATACCATTCAAGACATAGGCGTGGGCAAGGACTTCATGTCTAAAACACCAAAAGCAATGGCAACAAAAGCCAAAATTGACAAATGGGATCTAATTAAACTAAAGAGGTTCTGCATAGCAAAAGAAACTACCATCAGAGTGAACAGGCAACCTACAAAATGGGAGAAAATTTTCGCAACCATACTCATCTGACAAAGGGCTAATATCCAGAATCTACAATGAACTCTAACAAATCTACGAGAGAAAAACAAACAACCCCATCAAAAAGTGGGCAAAGGACATGAACAGACACTTCTCAAAAGAAGACATTTATGCAGCCAAAAAACACATGAAAAAATGCTCATCATCACTGGCCATCAGAGAAATGCAAATCAGAACCACAGTGAGATACCATCTCACACCAGTCAGAATGGCCATCATTAAAAAGTCAGGAAACAACAGGTGCTGGAGAGGATGTGGAGAAATAGGAACACTTTTATACTGTTGGTGGGATTGTAAACTAGTTCAACCATTGTGGAAGTCAGTGTGGTGATTCCTCAGGGATCTAGAACTAGAAATACCATTTGACCCAGCCATCCCATTACTGGGTATATACCCAAAGGACTATAAATCATGCTGCTATAAAGACACATGCACACGTATGTTTATTGCGGCACTATTCACAATAGCAAAGACTTGGAACCAACCCAAATGTCCAACAACGATAGACTGGATTAAGAAAATGTGGCACATATACACCATGGAATACTATGCAGCCATAAAAAATGATGAGTTCATGTCCTTTGTAGGGACATGGATGAAACTGGAAACCATCATTCTCAGTAAACTATCGCAAGGACAAAAAGCCAGACACCGCATGTTCTCACTCATAGGTGGGAATTGAACAATGAGAACTCATGGACACAGGAAGGGGAACATCACACTCTGGGGACGGTTGTGGGGTGGGGGGAGGGGGGAGGGACAGCATTGGGAGATATACCTAATGCTAAATGACGAGTTAATGGGTGCAGCACACCAACATGGCACATGGATATATATGTAACAAACCTGCACATTGTGCACATGTACCCTAAAACCTAAAGTATAATAATAAAATAAAATAAAAAAGAGAAAGCCACAACAAACCAACAAAAAATAACTCGAATGACCTATCGTGGTTCCAAATAATACGTAGCCTAACAAGGACTTTTCTGGAAAATCATAGCCTCTGTGTCTATAAACTCATAAATCAGTCCTCAAAATTCCTACAATACCTTTGGTTTAATTTTTCAGGAAGAGAGCTAGAGAAGAATACCCTATCCAAGGTTTTGAGTACCTAGTAAAATCACGACTTGCCTTTCTAATTGTTTTTTCTAAGATAATTGGTTATGTAGACATAAAGGACTTCTTTGATAACTTAAATTTATTCTGTTTACATTTCCAAAAAAAGTAAGGCCAAAATAAGTGGAATAAAGCTGACCTCAAATGATACTCAAAGTCAATATTTGACTGTATTTGACAGCACTTAATAAGCTCTAACACATTTATAATCAGGTTAATCAAGCTAAATGTTTAAACAGGTCTCATCCAAGAGTGATAACTCCAATAAAAGAAATAACGGAGAAATAAGAGATATTTCTTGTAGTTTATTTCTAGCTGGACTGGAGAGAGAGAGAGAGAGAGAGAGACTTGGAGAAATCTCCCATGAGAAATGAGAACACAGTCTCCTGATATTTCTAACCTGATTTCCAGGCCAGAGAAATTCTGATGGATATTCAAACTCTGAATGGCTATGCAAATCAAACTTATGAACCTACGGAGAGCCATTCTTCATTAAGCTTGACTTCAGTGGGGAATAAGCAATAAGAACAGATGGGCTACTAAGGCAAAAGGTCTCCATGCAAATCATATCAAGAAAGACCAAAACCAAGGAAAGGATAGCCATCGTAGATTCATGATTGTTTCAGTCTGCCAAAATAAAAGGCTTTTCAATGGTTTATCACAGATGACAGCTGATTTCTAAAGAAGTAGCCGGATTTTGTTTTTCTGTATCTCTGCACACAAAGTGAACAGTTCATAGGTAAAGAACAAAGCACACTTTCTCATAGCAATGATACAAACTTAAGGGGTCCATTTAGAGAATTCTTATTGTGAATGTGATTAATTGCATGGAACCAGATTAGAATTAAGGAAATTAAAATTCAAACTCACTTACGGGAAAGGTCGAAATGAGAACCAGAGAAAGGGGATCCAAAGAACACATGTGTAGAATTCTGGGTAATAAAAAGTTGAGGCCTGTCGGCAAGCATAGGCTACCAGCTGTGTTGTGGAGTTTATGAATCACGACGTGAATTCAGCAGAAGCTTCCCTCTATGAATAGTTTATGGAAGGCATAATAAGAACAGGCAAATCTCCTTGCATTTCCACCAAGTGTTTTCCATAGCAAGCATTGTAAGACATGCCAATTCAACAGAAAATCATATCATAAAATTAGAAATAAAATGTAAAATAAAATCACCAAAGAGAGATTTTCCTTGTAGTGTAAGTGAATTGAAACCTAAAGTCTTCCATTTTCCAAAGTTGAATTGGTTGGATCCCAAAGAACTTAACATATTCATTTATTGATTGTAAAATTAGTTCAACAAACACTCTTTTGTCTCTGCATTCTTTTCTTCTGCATTTCACAAATGAGTCATTTGAAGGAAGACACCTTGTTCTGTACTCTACCCAAGGAGAGAAAAATAATTTTGCACACTTCCCCTATAGCAGTCAAAATGAAAGGGAAAAATAATAAATCCAGAAACAGTATTGGTGGCTTCTTTTTCCATGTTATTTATTCTTTTTCTTCCTCACGTTCTCCCTTCTTCCCAATCTATTCTCTTCCCTTTCTCTTTTCTCTTACCATCTTTCTTTGTTACTCGCTTCTCTCCTTTCTCCTCTTCCCTCTCTCTGTTTCTATTTCTTTCCATTTTTCCTCCTTTTTAAAAGAAAAGTTATGTTTCTAATGACCACAAAAATCATATTGCAGACCTGAACACTGGAGTCCTGTCTCTCTCTTTAGGTTGTTTGCCACGAAGTAAATGAGTTATTTATTACAACAGAAAAAAAAATAAGGGAAGTGACTTTTTTTTCAAATATTGTTGATATGATTACTTGACCTTTAAGACAGGCTAAGGAATAAAAAGGAAGGATTCTTTCTAAGGGTTTTCTTCTCAAGGCCCTGACACCAACTGTAGCTGATTGTTCACAGCATTATGAAATTCTAAACCCATTCCATGAACCTTTAGTTAGAAGCAGACTTGGCCGAAAATGACTCAAGCAAACTTTCCTTCTTCCCTCCTGCCTTTTTCCTCCCTGGCTTTTGGTTGTTTTCCCTTCATCCGTTGTATGACATCCAAGATTTCACATGGAAACACCCCATGGCTTGTTTTTCATTGCAGGTTAAAATCAACTTTAATTTTGTTATTTTTCCCCCTAAGATGTCGCCCATCCCATTAACATGATTAGGGTTTTCTTTTGAATCATTACCTGAGGTAAAAATCGTATTGGCACGTTGGCCCCTGAAAAATGAGGCCAAAGGCAAGGAGTTGTGCCCGCCAAGCTGATACATGGCAAGCCGTCAGGGCCGAGGCTCGATTTCACACCATGATTTAAGATACCATGTGCTCAGCTCAGCTCTGATGATAAAGCATCCATGGTTGTTAAGAATTAGAAAATAGAACTGTGTTTCCTCAGTAGAAAGGAACTAACCAACATCAAATATCACATTTATGTGCATAACAGCCATATATCAAATGACAAAATGTAACAAAGGTTCCTGCTACAGAGATGTTGACTGCCTGGTTTAGCTGACTTCAAAGTTTTGTGCTGCCTTTTGTTCATTATTGGAAGCTCTGGTATTGCCAACAGGAGCTACAAAACCATCCATTTAACGGTATAAACTAAATTATGTTTCACAAACTGGGTTTCCATTGTGGTAATATTATGCATACAAACATGGTTAAGTAGAAGACATAGGAAGAGATGCAAATAGCAGCTTCCCATGCTTTCTTAGCAAAAAAAGGAGCACTGTACACTCAATGGTATATTATGCCTGAAACCAATCAGTGATTAAAAAGGTTGTTTTTTAACCAGACTGGAGTAAATATTTGGCCTACAAAAAAATTATGTAAAAAAATTATGCAACACTAGTGAGGATTAAAAGAGCGAATAAGAGACTAAATTACATAGAAAACATTTATTTTTACTTTTCCACTCTTTATAAAACTCCATCAGACAGGGTCAAAGACAATCCTGGCATGGTCAGGCACGGTGGCTCACGCCTGTAATCCCAAAACATTGGGAGGCCAAGGCGGGCTGATCACTGGAGGCAAGGAGTTCGAGATCAGCCCGGCCAACATGGCAAAATCCCGTTTCTACTAAAAATACAAAAATTAGCCAGGCATGGTGGTACAGGCCTGTAATCTCAGCTACTCTGGAGGCTGAGGGATGAGAATCACTTGAACCCAGGAGGCAGAGGTTGCAGGGAGCCGAGATCACACCACTACACTCAAGCCTGGGCAACAAAACAGAGATAATCCTGGCACATCTGTCTTTGCGGTGGCAACTTCTAGATATTAAGGCTTGAATTCTCAATGTTTCCATAAGAGAAAATTAATGTAAGTGCTATTAATAGTAGGAGTATCAGGGACTTGGAAGCAGAGTTGACTTCAAGGACCATGATATCAGGGTTATTTCTATTATTGGCCTTTTCAGTATGTAATGAAATTGAGTTTGATCCTTTTTCTCTATACTAAAACACCTGATGTCGCTTGGACATTAAAGGACTTCTCCATGGATTAAGAATAAAAAAAGTATCTGATTTTTAGTCTTGTCTCTATGAATATATGAAAAGAAATAGAATCATCTTTCCAGAAGCAGCTTCCTGTAGTCACAGACTCACTACCCCAGCGAAGAGAGGTTCTTATCCCAGTACAGTTGAGAAGGTATGTTGTCTTTCAGTGATGCCTGTATCTCAATATTAGAAATATTAATGTAATACTAATAACAAAAATGTCAACACCTGTAATAATCATTTTATGCCATCAGAAGTTCTGTGTCGGGAATCTAGAGCAAGCTGTTTTTATCACAATAATATTTATTGTTAGAATAAATGACAAACTGTCTGGTTTCTAAGTGTACTAAAAATGATGTCTTAAGCATAGAACTTCCTGAGTTCCATTTGGTTGGCTTCAAATGTGATTGGAATCCCTTTCTTCTATTTATGTAATACTCTTAGAACTCCCGGAAGAGTGTTGAACAGGCAGTAAGGGAATATTTGCCATGTAAAATTTGCCAAACAGACTTTGGTCGTATCACTGATATTTGGTGCCAACAACCATGAGCTGGGACTGTGAGCTAGGACTGTCCTTAGTTTTCACTGTGCACTAACTAAACCGTAAGTATTTTGGGTTTCTTGGAAATGTATATTCAGAGAAACCTCCACCCACAGGCCAAGAACGGAGGTGAGGGATTGCTGGCTTCCACAGTGAACAATTTCTGCCTCAGCAGCTTAAACGTGTTTTTCTTTAAACAAGCTCTCTGATTTAATATCATGTTGACACATTGCCATTGCATACATTTTACAAAACAACTTTATCCCAAATGCCCACCCACTGATGAATGGCTAAGCATGATAGGTATTATGATAAAATACTATTTGTTAATTTAAAAAGGAATGAAGTACCTTTTTACTTCATTCGTTTACTTCATACATGCAACAACATAGATGAGCCTTAAAATCATTATGCTAAGTGAAAGAAGCTAGACATAAATGAGTATTTAGTGCATGATTCCATTTCTATGAAATATTCAAAAAGTGTGAATCTGCAGAGACAGTAAGTTAGTGGTTGCCTGGGAAGGGCAGTGGAAAGGAGAAGTGAGTGCAAAGGGACACGAGGGATCTCATGGGGATGATGGACATGTTACAGTTAGACTGTAGTGATGCTTGCAGAATTTTATAGATTTACTAATATCATTGAATTGGAAACTTAAAATTTCTAAACTTTATGGTGTAAAAAATATGCCTTAATAAAGCTGTTCAACAACAACAACGAAAATCTCACATTTGTTTTTTTTTTTTTTTCAGTTTTAACACCAATGAGAGAAAACACTACCTTTTTTAGCATCATTGTCCTAAATATTTTTGTAGCAGCAAACCCAGGATAACTTGTAAAAGGCAAATCATAAGGAAAGCACCAGTCAGTAGAGGCATATATGTGATATCAGATTTGTTGAACTGTTGCTTACGGAGTATCCTCACACAACCATGTGACTCTCAGCTTGATAGTATTGGAGCAAATGATGAGTGGAGAATGCAGGTTCACAAAGCTTCAAGCATCCATTTTGGGACTTCTGTGTAAATTATCTTCATTTCTGCTTATATTTAACTGTCTAAAATGTTGACCCAACACAAAACCATAAGGGAGAATCATGGAAGATTATTTATTTATTTGTGTTTGCTGTGCCCTCTCTGCACCATCAGATGTTTTACAGATTAAGAAGACTGGAGGGGAAAGTTCTGCACGAGGGAAAACAAAACTAAGGCTAAGTTTTCTTTCTGTCATTACTTTCCTCCCTCTCCCTTCCTGCTCCTTTTTTCCCCCAGCCCCTTATTGCGACTTTGACAAATGACAATGCAAGAAGAGAATTTATGTTGGGTCTTGGAGATTAGCACATTATCACAAGCAAAACAGGGCCCTCGGCCTCTGCCACTGGGGAGCAATTGAAAGAGTCTTTGAATGTGATGCATGGGTCAAGACCCATTTCTTACAAAGTGGGGATGCTGTTATGCCAGGACAAGTCTGTATGAAAACCCTTGGAGAGCCAGGTGAAGACACTGAGCATTGGATGAGGAGTATTTAGCCAAAAAGCTCATTCTGGAAGGGAAAGAGGAACCGGGTAGCTCCCTGAAGACCTCTGTGTTGAATGATTTAAGGCTACCTGTAGGAAATGCCTTCTGCTTTATTGCTTTTTAGTCTCCCTTCTTTTCAGGGGGAAAAAAAAAGAAGCACAACACAGATCTTTCCTTCCTTTGACTCACATTAGTATTCCGCAAAATGTTTGAGTAAAACCTCCATCTCACTACCTTTCCTATAATAACAAGACAAAGCCCTTCTATAATAGGCTCTTCTATAATAACAAGACAGTCTTCAGGTGGGGGTCCCAGAATAGACTACTCTGGGAGATCAAGGATTTCAATTTTTGAAAAATGTTCAATTATATGCACTTAAAAAAACTTGCGTGCTCTGTTTACAACTTTGGGCTCCAATATCTGAGAATATTAGTCACAAAGCAATTTCAGGAACAAAACAAATACAGTTTTGGGGACTGAAATACACTCGGGGTCCACACAATATTAACCCATTCCTTAATTCATCAGAACACTGGATAAAATAATTCTGAGAATGTATTCAAAAGCTGACTTGTTTCTGAAAGTCATGAAGAGCCAAATATAATTTTTCTTTTTTTTTTTTTTTTGAGACGGAGTCTTGCTCTGTCACCAAGGCTGGAGCGCAGTGGCATGATCTCAGCTCACTGCAACCTCCACCTCCCAGGTTCAAGCAATTCTCCTGCCTCAGCCTCCCGAGTAGCTGGGGTTACAGGTGCCTGCCACCACACCCAGCTAATTTTTTTGTAGTTTCAGTAGAGACAGGGTTTCACCGTCTTGGCCAGGCTGGTCTTGAACTCCTGACCTCGTGATCCACCCTCCTCGGCTTCCCAAAGTGCTGTGATTACAGGTGTGAGCCACCACACCCGGCCCAAATATGATTTTTCTAGATATGAGACATTTAGTTGGTTACTTGATGTTCACAACATATCACAAATAAAAAATAAATGAGTCAGGAAAAATAATGAATGGCAGATAATGAGACAGCATTCATAACATGCCTTCTTAGAGACTGTTTATTGGTGTCTCAGAGAATCACTTTAACAGATGAAGGTTTCTCAACCTAAAAACCACTGACATTTGGGGTCCAATCATTCCTTGCCATTAGAAATGTCCTGTACATGATAAATGTTTAGCAGCATCCTTGGCTTCTACCCACTAGATAACAGTAGCACCCACCAAGCTATGGAAACCAGAAGTGGCTTTCGACATTGTCAAGCGAGTAATATGCTAATGGCTTGCATTTATTCTTATTTCCAAAAATAGAAAATAAAAGCACGAGCTCTGAAGAAGTCAGAAGCAAACTATCTCTGATTTGCTTTCCTGACTGTTTAACATTGAGCAAATTCTTAACCAAATCACTTTACATTTTTTCTATATAAAATGTGGAAAATGATAGGATCTAGTCTATAAGATTGTGAGAATTAAATGAGGTCATCCACATAAATCACTTAGAAAAGAGCTTATCTTTTGGTAATTGTAGCAAGCATGTGTTGCATGCTTACTAACACATACCTTGCCCTGTGCTATGAGTCAGGGATATGCTATTGGTCAAGATGGAATCAACTTTATATGGTTAGATGTTTTTTTGTGGAAAGAGCACACTGGTGGCAGGACTATTAACAATTGAGGTGGGTGAGGTTGGAGACTGAGAGCCATATTAGAAGATGATTTTGGAGGCTGAGGAGGGTGGATTACTTGAGGTCAGGAGTTCAAGGCCAGCCTGGCCAACATGGTAAAACCCTGTCTCTACTAAAAATACAAACATTAGCCAAGTATGGTGGCACTTGTCTGTAAATCCCAGCTACTTGGGATGCCTTGGCAGTAGAATGGCTTGAACCCAGGAGTAGGAGGTTGCAGTGAGCCAAAGTTGCACCACTGAGCTCCAGCCGGGGTGACAGAATTAGACTGTCTAAAATAAAAACAGAAAGAAAAGAAAAAGATGATTTTAATACTATACATGAAAAATAATGAAGCCTGATCTAAAGCAATAGAAGTGAAATGGAGAAGGAAAAGTGTGACAGCTACTTCCATTTGATATGGGAGATAATTTAGAATGAAAAATCTAGAAAGAATGATCAGATTTCGATTTTCTTGCTCTGCGGGCTTAGAACTTGCTGCAATTTATTTAACAAACGCTGAAGTAGCCCTCATTGTATGGGAGGAACTATGGCAAGCAATTTACAAATGTTAAGTCAGTTTATCATAATAATGGTTCCTACGAAATAGGTATTGCCATTATATCCCTAAGGCACATAAGAAAATCGAGGCATGTGGAAATAATATCACTTGTCCAACATTAACATTACTAGCAAATGGCGAATCCTGGATTCAAATCCTGTCAGTGAGGCTCCAAACTTTATGACCTCACTACTAATATTCCCTGGGCACATAAGAAAAGAGCAGCTTTACGGGAAATAGAATATATTTTCTTGGACATTTATTTACCTTTAGTTTTCTGTGGAACATTATTTTTCTCAACAAATTCAAAATGTTAGTACATTTTAAGAAAATCTGAGGCAAACATTTATATAAAATTTAGAGTTCATTTAAAAAATTCAGAAGAAATTCTAGAAAGTATTCATGTAGAATGAAATCCGAAATGTAATAGACCACAGGAAAATGTTTTTAATTCCATCGTAATAGTTACAACCCAGAATCACAATAATAATTCTATGATTTGTTTGTTTCTAAAGAAAGCTGAACTCCGTCTAATAGACTTGGCAGGAGAGCAAAGTATGTCGATGTGTTTTTTAATTTTGTAGATTCTTTTTGGTCTCCTTGCTAGGCAGAAATTGCTATAGTTGTTAATTTCCGCCATTTCCTTACCACCACCTGGCACACACAAATGCACACACTCACACCTATGCACGCTCTCTCTCTCTCTCTCACACACACACACACTCCTTCTCTTATATATATTAATGTCTGCATTTATGTCTGCACCTATGTCTATGTCTATAGTATATACATCAGCATCTGTGTCTAAACCCTGGCCCTGTCAACTGTCAGACTCCAGGATTTTCTAGTTGCAGAATCACTTTCTTTGTAATCAGAGCATCTCTACCCTATATTAAATTTCTTCAGTGTTCTTCTTTCCTCAGATTTAACTAATCTGATAAAAGCATTCATGCTAGGACATCAGTGGAACTCTTCTGTTATCATTTGATATGATACTTGACCACAAAAGGATGGTAGAAAAGAAGTAGAAACTTGGAGAACTTTGGCAGGACAATGAGGGATATATTTTGTGTAGAAGTACCTTAAAGTCTACATTCGCTGTAAAGATAACTCTTCACAGAGATATTTTATCCAGAACCATGATTCACTAATATTCCAAGATTAATAGTTTAATTTCAAAAACATAGAAAAGATAAAACTATCCTAGATAGCAGTTTCAAAACTTTACTTTGATTATAGGTGTCAGTTGGTAAAAGTATTGCTAGAGTCTGTGAATACATAGGTTTGGTAAAGGCTTAATGACTTGATAAAAGTGTAGGTCATTTTTATAAGGTCATGAATGGTTGATTAAAGCAGGACACATTACTGGCAGCTGTTTAAGTCTGACAACACAAATTAAAACACTACTTGGTACGGTTTAGCTCTGTGTCCCCACCCAAATCCCACCTCAAATTGTAGCCTCCATAATCTCCACGTGTCAAGGGTGGGACCAGGTGGAGGTAATCGGATCATGGGGTTAGTTTCACCCATGCTGTTCTCGTGATAATGAGTGAGTCTCATGAGACCTGATGATTTTATAAGTGTCTGGAATTTCCGCTGCTTGTACTCACTTTGTCCTGCCACCCTGTAAAGAAGGTTACTGCTTCTCCTTTGCCTTCTGCCATGATTGTAAGTTTCCTGAGGTCTCCTCAGCCCTGCAGAACCATGAGTCAACTAAATCTCTTTCCTTTAAAAATTATCCAGTCTTGGGTATTTCTTCATAGCAATGTGAGAAGAAACTAATACGCTACTATAGAAAAAGAAACATAGATCCTTTTCAAACCTGATATTATGAATTTGCTAATAATATCGCCTTTGTAATGTAATTATCTGCTTATCTGCCCTTATATTTTAAACTCTTCGTCTTTGCTTTTGTTTTTCTCTATGTGTGATTCTGAAGAGGCACAATGCAAATGTTTGTATTAATATTAATATGTGTGAGTAGTGGTGTATACACAGGTAGATAATTGACTATCTATGTTATTTTTGCTTTAATTAATGTAAATTAGTAAAGTTTATTTTGAAAATGTTCTCTCTATTGGAAGATTTTAAAAAACAATAATTTACACCAAAAAAATTGTCCTTTGTGAAGGTTGCACTCATTCAGGAGATAACTGACTCATCATCTAACATCTCATAAGCTCTGAATAAAAAGTAAATCAGTATTTTAAGAAAGTGCCTTTGTGATTTTGGACTTGTTGTATTAAGGTGAAATATAATGTGGTTTGTCATCAATCTCTCCATGGGGCATAAAAGGGCTGACTTGTTGAAATTTCATAGGTTTTTATTTACAGAGAAAACAAGACCCTGTTCTGCCCAGAGTCCTATCAGTCCACACATTCAAAGGAATCACATTTGAAAAGAGACTGCTTAAATCATAACCTTTATGGATAATGTAATCCATAAGGAGACCAAAATTACTTTGCTCTTGTGAATAAGAACAAAACCTAAAGAATTTAATTATTTGTGAATTATTCATGAAGGTTTTGATCCTGGCTCAAGGGTAGGTTGGAAAAGAGAGACAATCACAGATTGTTGCCAATCAGTGTTTCGTGGAAGAAAAAATATGGAATATTTCAGCCTCAGGATAACACCCCATATTTCCAGGTTGTTTTTTTTTTTTAAAGAGGTGTTGCTAGAGACAAGTGAACCTTGGGTGGAAACAGAAATGAAAGCAGACCCTCTGAGAAAGAAATGGGATATGGACTGTTGCTGGGAAGAAATTATTGCAACGATGTGTGTTGTTTAGTTATAATGTTCAGATTATAAGTTACATTTTGTGAGAAACATATGGCCACATGCTAACCATCCATATGCCAAAGTTAATAAAATCGAATCCCACTGATATACCTTGTAATACTGACCTTACTTAGTGGTTGGAAAGTCCATAAATGTAGAAGTGTAATACACACACACACACACACCAATCAATCACCAATGTATCTGGTGAATACAAGTAATTGACATGTACTTACTCCTTGATATGAATGGCTTTTGCCAAAGTAATAGAAATGAGAAGAGATCACACCCCAATATGTGTTAGCTATGCTCTTTTCATAACTTTAGCAGGTAAGAGAGAGGCAAGGGATTGAGGGGTACTATCTTATATGAGATATTTGTGGAAGCCCTTGCTAAGGTGGTAGTGTTTCTTCTGAGACATGATTAATGTGAAGGGGTCAACCAAGTGTGAATTTCAGAGAAGAGGGCTTCAGAGGAAATAGAAAGTGTGAAATCCCCAAGTCTGGAATGTGTTTAGTATATTAGAGGAACCAAATAAAGCCAATATGATTATTTAAAAAGGACAGAATAGAACAAGATGATTTAAAAAGGAGATGAAAGAATGATTTTTAAAAAGAGAGTATAGAAGAAGATGATTTTAGAAAAAGAGAATAGAATAAGATGAAGTGAAAAAAGGAGTCAAGGAACTAGATCCCAGAGGTCTTTTTGAGTCAAGGCGAAGAGTTTTTTTATTTTATTATTATTATTATTATACTTTAAGTTTTAGGGTACATGTTCACAATGTGCAGGTTTGTTACATATGTATCCATGTGCCATGTTGGAACAAAGCTGGAGGCATCACGCTACCTGACTTCAAACTATACTACAAGGCTACAGTAACCAAAACAGCATGGTACTGGTACCAAAACAGAGACATAGATCAATGGAATAGAACAGAGCCCTCAGCAATAATGCCACATAGCTACAACTATCTGATCTTTGACAAACCTGACAAAAACAAGAAATGGGGAAAGGATTCCCTATTTAATAAATGGTGCTGGGAAAACTGGCTAGCCATATGTAGAAAGCTGAAACTGGATCCCTTCCTTACACCTTATACAAAAATTAATTCAAGATGGATTAAAGACTTACATGTTAGACCTAAAACCATAAAAACCCTAGAAGAAAACCTAGGCAATACCATTCAGGACATAGGCATGGGCAAGGACTTCATGTCTAAAACATCAAAAGCAATGGCAACAAAAGCCACAATTGACAAAAGGGATCTAATTAAACTAAAGAGCTTCTGCACAGCAAAAGAAACTACCATCAGAGTGAACAGGCAACCTACAGAATGGGAGAAAATTTTTGCAACCTACTCACCTGACAATGGGCTAATATCCAGAATCTACAATGAACTCAAACAAATTTACAAGAAAAACAAACAACCCCATCAAAAAGTGGGCGAAGGACATGAACAGACACTTCTCAAAAGAAGACATTTATGCAGCCAAAAAACACATGAAAAAATGCTCATCATCACTGGCCATCAGAGAAATGCAAATCAAAACCACAATGAGATACCATCTCACACCAGTTAGAATGGCCATCATTAAAAAGTCAGGAAACAACAGGTGCTGGAGAGGATGTGGAGAAATAGGAACACTTTTACACTGTTGGTGGGACTGTAAACTAATTCAACCATTGTGGAAGTCAGTGTGGCGATTCCTCAGGGATCTAGAACTAGAAATACCATTTGACCCAGCCATCCCATTACTGGGTATATACCCAAAGGACTATAAATCATGCTGCTATAAAGACACATGCACACGTATGTTTATTGTGGCACTATTCAC
The DNA here is from genome assembly GCF_028878055.3 of Symphalangus syndactylus. Taxonomy (NCBI): domain Eukaryota; kingdom Metazoa; phylum Chordata; class Mammalia; order Primates; family Hylobatidae; genus Symphalangus; species Symphalangus syndactylus. Next base: position 19,769,103 of record NC_072436.2, on the reverse strand, counting down.
AATAGCAAAGACTTGGAACCAACCCAAATGTCCAACAACGATAGACTGGATTAAGAAAATGTGGCACATATACACCATGGAATACTATGCAGCCATAAAAAATGATGAGTTCATGTCCTTTGTAGGGACATGGATGAAACTGGAAACCATCATTCTCAGTAAACTATCGCAAAGACAAAAAACCAAACGCCGCATGTTCTCACTCACAGGTGGGAATTGAACAATGAGAACACATGGACACAGGAAGGGGAACATCACACTCCAGGGACTGTTGTGGGGTGGGGGGATGGGGGAGGGACAGCATTAGGAGATATACCTAATGCTAAATGAAGAGTTTGAGTTTTTAAGCCAAGGGCAAAAGAAAGACATTGGAGAATTTTAAGTAGCTGGATGAACTGTTGAGGCCCCCAGATGGGAAAAACCAGGACATTTTTCAGGTTATTCTAGTCATTTAATGAAATAAAATGATGGTTGAGATACTCTAGTCATTTGGTGAAATAAAATGATGGTTGAGATCAAGATAAAGTGTGAAGATGTAGGGAAATAGCTGGAGTTGGTGTATATTTTAGAGGTATAGCTAATAGGATTGGGGAGTGAGAGGCAGGGAGAAATTAAGAATTAATCGACTGTATAAATTTGAATACCATGTCCCTGACTCTTAACACGGGGCTTAATATGTATTCAGTTAGCATATAAAAAAACGCTTGCTAAAATTACCAAAAGATAAGCTCTTTTTCAAGTGATTTATATGGATGACCTCATTTAATTCTCACAACCTCCTGGGCTAGATTCTATCTTTTTTCACATTTTATATAGAAAGAAACTAGAGTTAAGTAATTTGGTTAAGTACTTTGCTCAAAGTTAAAAAGTCAGGAAGTAGCAGTCTGGGAAAGCAAAACCAGAGGTATTTGCCTGATGTCTTCAGAGCTCATGATTTTATTCTCTATTTCTAGAATAAGAACAAATGCAAGTCATTAAGATCTGTTCCAGAAACTATATCCATAGGGTTCTTGTTTAATGGTATTTCTACTGGTTAAATACATTTTATCCTTGGTTCTTGGTTTAATAATAATAATCATAGCTAGTATTTTTTGCCTGGTTCCCATGGGTTAGGTTCTACACATTTTACATTTACTAAATTAACTCTAACAAGAAAACTATGACATAAACACAAGCACTATTTCTGTTTTATAAATGAGAAGGTTAAAGGCAGAGATTTTACTTCAATCTATTTCATTCCAAAGCCAATAATTTTAATATAAAAGTTATTGGAATAACCAATCAGCATATGAAAATGGTCATCACCTGCAAAATGCAAATTAAAACAACATGGAGACATTATACCCATTAAAATTGATAAGACAGATAAAGCCAAGTGTGGCAAGGATATGGAGAAAATAGAACTCTCATGCAGTGCTGCTGAGAATTTAAAATGGTACAATTATTTCAGAAAATTTTTATCAGCCTCTTATAGTGTCAAATATTCACCTATTCTGTAACCCAGTCATTCCACTCTTAAGATTATATCCAACAGAGATGCAAATACTTTGTGGCAGCTATTTTGATTCATATAATATTTAGAGAGTACTTATTAGGTGCCAGGGAGGATGTTGAATTGGTCAGTGTTCTTCAGAGAGACAAAACCAATACAATGAATAGAAAGATATTTATTATAAGAAATTACTCATGTGATTATGGAGGCTGAGAAATCCAGACCCAGGAGAGTCAATAGGATAGTTCCAGTCCCAGTTCAAAGCCCTAGAAAGTAAGAGAGCCAATGAGGTCAGTTCCAAACCAAGTCTGAGCCCAAAGTCAAGAGAAGTCTAACGTCCGAGACAGAGAGAGGGAATTTTTTCCGACTCAGCCTTTCATTCTTTTCAGGCCTTCTGCAGATTACATGAGGCCCCACCCACACTCTGGAGCACAATCTGCTTTATTCAGTCTGCCAGTTCAAATGTTAATCTCATCCAGAAATACCCTCACAAACACACCCAGAAATAATGTTTAATAGAATATCTTGGCACCCTGTGGCCCAATCAGGTTCACATATACAATTAACCATCGTGGATATTGAAAAACTTAAAAATGTTATCTTACTTTATATACTATGAAAAATACCCACTAGGACGATCACAGATATTACTGTGTCTGTATTTATTGCCCTGGTGTTACTATTAATCGCATGCATTCTCACTTCAAAGTGCCCCATTTTGAATAGAAAATTATTTGATAACCCAAATTTGAATCTATTAACCTCTTATAAATTATGGTATCAAGCATGATGTTAAGACTTGACACCATCCCTGATCTCCCCTCTTCTAAGTGATTTAATAAAGACAAGGATAAAAAGCAGTTAACTGTTTTGTACATTGGTTAAAAATCAAACATCTATATTTGCTTGAGGAAGGTTATTGATATGGTTTGGCTTTGTGTCCCCACCCAAATCTCATCTGGAATTGTAATCCCCAGGTGTTGAGGGAGGCACCCATTGGGAGGTGATTGGATCATGGGGGTGGTTTCCCCCATGCTGTTCTCGTGATAGTCAGTGAGTCTCATGAGATCTGATGGTTTTGTAAATAGCAGTTTCCCCTGGGCTTTTCTCTTCTCTCTCGTGACGTCTTGTGAGAAGCTGCCCATTTTCCCTTTAACCATGATTGTAAGCTTCCTGAGGCCTTCCCAGCCATGTGGAACTGTGAGTCAACTAAATCTCTTTCTTTTATAAATTACCAGTGCGGAAATGGAATAAAACTGTTATGTTTCCATATTTTCACATCAAAAATGCCTCTTAATATGGAATGTCAAATTCTTTTCTTAGCTCTTAACAAAACGGAATTCCTACTTCTCTCTCATTAATAAAGTGGAAGTGCTACTTTATAGACAGTTCTATAGCTTCTTACCTTATATTTAAGGTGGTATTTGGTTTAATCAAATTGATATTAGTATGGATTATCTAATATGATTCTGAAAATCATCCCTAATGTCAATAGAATAAATACAACTCAACAAGGACTCTAAGCCATCAGATTCTTTGCTCTCTCATCTCTAATGAGCACGATGATACTTCCCAAATAGTTCTTAACATTTATACATTTCTGTCCTCTTTCTCCACAGCCTCTTTCCTAGTTGAGTCTTACCTTTATTTTGCCTCTCTTGGATTATTTTCCTTTATGCCTGTTTTCCATGCCTCTAGAACTTTCTTCTTTCAAAACATCCTTTGTTGATTAATCTCCAAAATACAAACTTGATTATGGTTTCCTCTTGTTTAACAGATTAAATGGATCCCTGTAGCTTGGGATAAATGAACCTTCATTACATAGCTCACTGCCTCACTGACTACCAGTCCCTTCCTACTGTCTCTGTTCTAGCCCTTTTGAACTAACCAAAGTGTTCTTTTACTCCCTTATATCTGGGATCGGAGGTTTTGGAAATCCTAGTTCCTTTACCTGAAACATCTTCCCCAGTTCTGACCTGGGTAATTTTTACTTGCATTTCTGGTTTCTGCTTAGGTATCCTATTCTCCTTTAAGCTTTCCCTGATCCAGAAAGACTCCAGTTGCCCATAATATCCTGCTACCATTATGTTCTAACATTTGTTAAGCCATGTTACGGTTGTCTTTATAATTCCCTGACCCTCCTTTACTCTTCCATAATTTTCTGTCTCTAGAAAATAGATAATCCGATGGCAAAGGATTATTGTTATTTTATGCATTCTCATTTTTCTGGGGTCTCTTGAATTGATTGATACATAGCTGATATGTGCTATACTATAACTGGAAATTGGTAGGTGTCTATTGGGTGATGGCATATTTGTGTTATGTGTTTATAATGTTTATGTCTATTGGGCTTTGTCATAAAGCCTGAATTCTAACACTAAGCCGTTATCTAGGTTAAAATGATTTTTAGAAATGTGATACATAATAGTAATAATAACAGCTGATTAAGTAATAGAACTTACTAGTCTCTAGGTTGTTATCAGCGATGGATGGAAGGTAGTGTATTTATAATGATGTCCGAAGTATATTAAGGAAATATAAGTATTTAACTCTTAACAATAACTTCATCAGTGTTCCTCTGAATATTTAACTATCACAAATGATATTCTAGGCAATACTCCACACACTTTATGGGCATTAAGATAATCAATGTTCCTAAGAGCCCTCTGAAGTATGATCCATTATTTCTTTCCATTTATAGAAAGAAGACTGAGGCTCTGAGAATTTTAATAACTTATCAAAGGCCAATTGCTAATAAGTAATAATCTGTTCATTATATTTTCTCTGGAAGAAAGAAGCAATTCCCTGAGAAAATGAGACAGTGGGCAAATAAGTTTGGATAAGGAACATGTTTAATAATTTTCAAAAAAGGGAGTGAGGGAGTCTGTCCATGGAATCACTGTAGGCTATGAGCATACAGGGAGATCATCCCATGCTACGAGCATACAGGGAGAGCACAGCATCCCATGCTATGAGCATACAGGGTGAGCATCTCCTGCTATGTGCATGGAATTTTCTATTCCATGAAATAGAAATGTAAGACCTAGAACCACAAAAACTCTAGAAGAAAACCTAAGCAATATCATTCAGGACATAGGCATGGGCAAAGGCTTCATGACTAAAACACCAAAAGCAATGGCAACAAAAGCTGAAATTAACAAATGGGATGTAATTAAACTAAGGAGCTTCTGCACAGCAAAAGAAACTATCATCAGAGTGAACAGGCAACCTACAGAATGGGAGAAAATTTTTGCAATCTCTGTAACTGACAAAGGGCTAATAATCCACAATCTACACAGAGGAAAAGATTCTTTAAATGCTAATATAAAAAAGAAGATACTAAAACAAAAATGTAGACATACTGAATATTAAATTCTAGCTATGTTAAATGTTTATGTCTACCAATAAAAGAATCTGGCAACATTTACTTTATGAAGAAAATGGGACTCTATTTTTCTAGACAGATCATTGTTAGGGTGATTTTCCCTTAAGAAGACACCAAAACTGCCAATAAAATATATCCATACATTTTTCTGTCTGTAAAGAAAAGTGAAGGCTAATTAAACTTTCAACAAAAGACTCTATGTTTTTCTCAAAACCTATACATTTTCTGCCTTCCAAAGAGTATATCTTTTCCAAAAAGATGCTGAAAGTTGGTGTTAATAAATTCTTTTCACTGAAAAAATAATTGTACGTATATTTTTAAAAACATTAAGAAGATGAAGATGATGAGGTCATTTATTGTTGTTAAACTTTAATGGTGTCTAAATAAGGGGCTTGGCACTTTTTTTCTTATTGGGCTGTTGTTTTTTCCGTTCCCGTTGGGTCAGTAGCAGCCACTAAATGACATGATGCTAAATCAGACCTTTTTTTTTTTTTTTTTTTCCAAAATTTGAAAGAAAAAAAGCAAACCTCACCTCAGCACCAAATGAGGCAGTTCATGCTGGTTTTGGAAAAGGAATTAGCTCCAGAGAGAAAAATAACAAACTCAGTCCTGAGGTCTTTCCTATATATTGAAAAGGCCAGTTTGGAAAGGAAATGCACAAAAACAAACAGAAGGTGCACGGGTTTCTTTATCATACCTGGAGAAGGATATGTTCAAATCCACACAGCCATGTCCTGGCGCCAGTCCTTTGCTTTTCTTTTCTTTAAAATAGCACCCACTGCTCTATAAAATGATCTATTGGGACTTCAAAGCTGTGGCAATTGCATGTGGCACAGGATGTACGCAATTAATTATGTGATGCTTAAATGACAGGGTGTAGGAAAAATAAGAGAGAAGAAGAAAAAGTTTTTTTTTTTTTTTTAAAAAAAAAACAAAACAAAACAAAAAAATTCTAAAGTAAACTGAAAGACCTGGTTGTCTGCCTGCCAAAAACCAGTAGCAGATAAGGCCTCCAGTTGCTGTGGAAACTCTGGCCTCCAGGAGACAGAATCCAATTTCAGAAACCACAAAATCAACATAAACGTGTGCAAAAATAAAAAGGTTTGTTTGGCAAGTAATAAGGAGAAGGCTACCAATGTATAAAACACATGAACCAAGGTGACCTCAGCCAACTGAAGCTATAATGACGATGATGTCCACAGCAGATCTGGCACCTCTGAAATGAGCGGTAACAAGACCCAGTCCACGCTGCTTTCTGTTATCAGGTAATTGCTACCTTTTTGAAATATTAACCATCCACCACTTCTTCCCCTGCCTCACCTCAAAAAACATAACAACACCCTTCATGAAAGCAATGTTAGAGACCTTGGTTTTAACCCGAGAGGCCAGAAAACAGACAGCTAGACTTTTCACTTGTTCCTTACATCATGAATTACATGCTATGTCACCCAGGAAAAAGAAAAATAAAGAAAAATAGATTCTATATACAGACTTCTTTATCCCTTCTGCAATCTGCAAGAAACAATTGCCTTTTAAAGTAAGAAGCAGAGTTCACATATAAACTATTAATAATTATAAACCTTTAGGTTATTCTGAATTCTTTATTTAATTTACTTAACTTTAGAATAAAGAAGTATCATCTAAAATAAATGTTCTTTGATGAGTGAACAATTTTTAATTTATTCTTATATTCTCAGAAATTATCTTTCCTTCATTTCCTTTAAAGAATAAATGTGCTTTTATACTTAGTTCATCAACAGGTTGATAAATCATTTGCTTGGATAAGACCAACCTGTATTTCATCTAACACTAAATGTAGAGGATTTTCAATATAAATTCCAGGAAATCTACAAGTTTGGGATCATAGAGAAAATGCACTAGTATCTTGTTTCTGAGAAAGTGACCTAAAACTCTTTTTCAGGAAGTAAAATTTAAAAATAAATTGGAATTCCAAACAGATAAATATGTAAAGAAAGAAACAAAAACCAGCCCATAGAAATGTCAAATATATAACAATTCACCATGGAAATATCCCCATCTTTATTTCTGCCTTGTTCCTGCTTTGCTCCTCGAATGGAGAATGAAATGTAAAATATATAATTCCACTTCCTGGAAATAGACTACATTGTATATCATTTGCATAGAAAATGCCTCATTCTTGCTGCAGAGGCTCTGCTAAATGCATATCACATCACTTCCGTCATCTCTTGGGCCAAGAGCTAAGCCCTGTCTCTTTGTAACTGCATTCTGGTCAATGCAGTATAAGCAGAAGAGATGAACACCACTTTCAAGACTGCTAGTCTGTATTTTGAGAAATAAAAGACAGGTCAGCCACAGTGATGAGATTTTTTTTTTTTTTTCCTGGAAACTATAAATGGCAGAGAGAAAACTCAGCCTTAAGCAATTCGGCATTGTGCTGTCTTTGGACATACAAGTATCTGTTCTTATGAGCAAGGTTTGCTCAATATAAAATTCTATCAGGAGTGGAGAAAAAATATGTGACCAGAAGCTTGAGAACCTGACGATTTGGAGAGTCAGAGGCAGTTGATAGCACTTATTTTTGTTTTCACAACCACTTGGAGAATTATAAAAAAGGAAACCTGATATTGAAGAAGTGTTCATTTGAGTCAGTTTATAGGTACATTATGCCACATAATTTTCTCACTGGAAGTTGCAACTTTGATTTGTTTTTGTTATTAATTCACTTATAATGAGTATCTTCTTGCTAAATGTATTAATGGTACATTTATATAAAGAAATTTGAAGACCATAAAAACATGTTTTTGAAGAATATTTAATGACTAAAGAAAGTTTTGATATATTGTAAGGGAAAAAATCAGGATATATAATATAATTTAAATCCTACAATAAAATATTTGATAAAGAAGTTAAAATAAATATATATACAAAAAGCTAAAAACCTATTTCTACTCAGTAGGATTATAGGTGATTTTTATTTCATTTTTTCTCTATGATTTTCTATCATTTCAAATTTTACATGCTAAAATTTGCCATTTGATTGTTTTAATAGATTAATATTTATGTGTTAAGATAATTCAGGCAATCAAATCTCCAATCAAGATAAGTTTAAGGCAACCTATAGTATTAAGATAGGTGTAAATAACATGGAAAAAGATGAAAAGCTAATGAAATGAAGTTCTACAATAATAATAGTCTTACCATTTGTTGGGTGCTCATTTGAGTATTGTACATATATTAACTTATTTAATCCTCATACCATCCAATGAAGTTGCCATATTAGTCCCCTTTTATAAACAAGGAAACTGAGGCACAGAAGGGTTGACTAACTTGCCTAAGAGCTCTTAGCTAGTTACTGGAGAAGCTGGGTTTTGAACCTAGGCAGTCTGGCTCCAAAGCCTGCATTTTTAGGCACTACACTGTAGGGACAGTTGTCAAGAAATAAAACTAGAATTTGCCCTTGGTTTACTCTCTCTCAATGTAAACAGGGAGTGATTGGTTATATAGGTTTATCCATCTGTTATAAAAATAAAAATAAAAATTTATCTGGATAAACGGGTTTTTCGGTGTCTAAACTTGAAGAGGAACTGATTGTTGAAGTTAATGAGTGCAAGAATGAGCAAGATTTTCAACTGTATTATTACTGAATATATAGAGAAGAAATCCAATTTAGAAAACAAAAGGGAGCAATGAATCATTCCTAGAACTCATGAAGCATATGGCTTTTCAGGGAAATCTTCAACTTTTTATGGGTAAAGGTGGACAGAGACTTGTTTCCTTACTAAGAATAGGGGACGTTGATGGCTACAGCCCTAGCCATTTTCCCATTCTTCTCTTAATGATCAAAAACTACTGCCAAGGTGAGAGTGGAGCAGAGGAACAGAGTTCAACAAAATCTCTTTGGCGAGATCATTTCTTCCAAAGGGACTTGATTAATCTAATAATGTTGCACATTAAATCAATTTGCACTAAGAAAATGAAAGCCACACATGGTGATATATAGCCTATGGGAGTTCCCCAAATGAACCCCAAGCCCCAGCCAATGTTTTAGTCTCTTGCTACTTCTTTTATTTTACACAGAAAATTAAATTTTAGCAGTTGAGTTCTATTTTCGTTTAGAATGTCTATTAAAAGTCTGGCTGTAATATTTATGAATACCAAAACAAGGCCACCAAGACACGTGTCTACTAAAAGCAAGTCTCAGTTACAGATCTGCTAAGCAGTTCCTCAGACATTAATAATAATAATAATTTTAAAATCATGATATAAAACAAACTGTAAGAGCGAGGTTTAAATTGGAAGAGCAAATACAACAGAGAATACAATTTTTAAAAATATTATAATACAGGTCCTTTAAGTGCTTTAGAATACTTTTTCTTCCTATTACTTCGATCTTGGAGTGAGAGGGTGAAGAATTAAGTTCAATTATATTTTCATCACCAGATTTTATTATAAAACCTTAGGAAGATATTTTTTTAAAAAAGCTCAAATACTTAATAGAGAGTATATTAAAGTCTAAACTGTGAGCAAGTAAAGAATGTTTTATCACCACAAAATGACTCTTCTGGCCAAACATTCTCTGCTGGATTCCTAGTTTTTGTTTGTTTGCTTTCAGTATATATAAGAATTTTCTTATAGATCAACTTGGGATGGAGAGGGTAGAAAGAGATAGAATGATTTACTCTTGGATTGTTAGTGGTCAGTGCCAAGTAGGGATAAATAATGATAAAAGATATAAAAGATAAACCATGTCATAAATAATAAAGTGATCTAATGCAGAAACAGGATTTAATTTGAAAAAAAAAAAAGACTTAATTTTCCAGTAACACATTACTGTCTGCAATTTACCCATTAGTCAAAGTTAAAACTGAAGAATTGTCGACACTTAAAAATTCAAATATGTTGACAAAGATGAATTAATCAGAAACTTCTTTTAAAATTCACCACAGATATTCAGGTACAGCTTTGTCTGTGAGGTGATCTTTGTCTTCTTTCCCTAGATAAATTTCGTAAAAGCATAACATCTGCTGAGCACTAACTTTCAAGACTGCAACATCTGTATCGTTAAATGTTTATATTGTTCCCCCAAACCCAAAGCAATGGAAAGGAGAAATAACAGAGTAGGAGAGAGAAGGAGAAGAAATGGAAAAAACAGTCTTTCTTCATACTTTCCGAAGTCTTAAAATATCACCCAACCTAACATTCTCACAGTAGCAAACCTTTCCTCTTCCCTTCTTGCCACCCTTTATGCTAACCCTCTGGGAAAAGGGCTTCATTTATTCACCCAGGACTGGACTCTGTCACAGATTTCTGTTCTTTTACACGTTTCTGGGCACAAGAAAGAACTTATGCAAAGGCTGGCCCTGGTATTGTAGAAGTCTTGTTGGTTTCTGCCAACAAACTGACTTCTTCCTAAAACTTTTTATTTTACCCCTTTCTTATATAAAGAACGAAAGATTCTCATTTAAACTACAGACATAGGGAAAAAAACGAGGAGAGACAGTGGTGATATGGAGCAAGTTGATGAAAAAAATGCATCATTTTCTCTCTGTTGAGTTCTTAATGGGTTTTGCTCTTCAATTGAGTTAATTTAGTAGCATTTTCTGTGTCACTGGACTGGCTTAATCAGAGGGGATTTAAGTGCAATAGCATGGTGTGCTTCACAGAGTGAGTGAGTGTGTGTGTGTGTGCTCCCGTAAGCACATACGGTACATGATGATTTTTATACTGTAGAGAACTGCTGAGCTACAAATCTTTCTGCAAGGAAAAGAGGGCATGGTTTTCTTCTAGTTAACTTTCAAAGGAACTGCTCTGTCATCTGGACCCATGGTTGAGGTGTCCCACCAAGACTTTGCAGGGCAGACCTGCCTGGGTCCATTTCTCACTCTGCCTCCAGAATGGCACAGTGCCAAATACTCTCTTGGTAATCACATGCACTCTGTAGCTTTCAGTTTTCTCTATCATTTACCTCCACAGACCTTTTGAAGTGTTGTTTTTCTGGCTTCGCTCACTTTTCTGCCATTCTCCAGAATGTCTTTGTGTGATATTTGTACTATAAAAGAATGCCAGATTAGAAAATCAAAATCTTGGAACCAAAGTTACAAATCTGGACACCACAGACAGCCAGAGTATAAGGGTATTTTTTTCTAATGTTTTGTTGCCACTAAGGCATATTATTTCTTAAAACAGAAGTACAACTCTTGAAGATTATAATGTAATTCAGCCTTCCAGTGTTCCCTTTTCCTATGATGAGGAAAGATCTAGAATATGCATTAGACCCAACAACCTCGATTTTTACATATTTTTTTAATTTTTATGGATACATAATCGTTGCACGTATTTATACGGTGTATGCGATGTTTTGATACCAGCATACAAATTTTAATTATCAAATCAAGTAATTGGGGTACCCATTGCCTTAAATATTTATCATTTCTTCGTATTGGGAATGCGAATTTTTCTCTTCTAATTTTTTTTTCAGACGGAGTCTTGCCCTGTCTCCCAGGCTGGAGTGCAGTGGCACTATCTTGGCTCATTACAACCTCCACCTCCCAGGTTCAAGCAATTTTCCTGTCTCAGCCTCCCGAGTAGCTGGGACTACAGGCACATGCCACCACGCCCAGCTAATTTTTGTATTTTTAGTAGAGATGGGGTTTCACCATGTTTATCAGGCTGGCGTCAAACTCCTGACCTCAGGTGATCCTCCCACCTCGGCCTCCCAAAGTGCTGGGATTACAGGTGTGAGCCACTGCACCTGGCCAATACAAACTACTTGAATTTGAACTTGGCTGGCTTTCATATTTAATAGCCTCATGGTGGGTCTCCAATAACAGGATAATTGAATTAAGGAACACAGTCCATCTGAGTGGATATGGTAGGCTTCACCACAGTGCCTTTTGGAAGAGACCAACTTTTGGAAGGGGGCGTGGTGGCTCACGCCTGTAATCCCAGCACTTTGGGAGGCCAAGGCAGGCGGATCATGAGGTCAGGAGATGGAGACCATCCTGGCTAACACAGTGAAACCCCGTCTCTACTAAAAATACAAAAAAATTAGCCAGGTGTGGTGGTGGGCGCCTGTAGTCCCAGCTACTCAGGAGGCAGAGACAGGAGAATGGCATGAACCCGGCAGGCGGAGCTTGCAGTGAGCCGAGATTGCGCCACTATACTCCAGCCTGGGCGACAGAGCTAAGACTCTGTCTCAAAAAAAAAAAAAAAAAAAAATTATTATAATGGATAACTAATCATTCCACGTATTTATAGGGTACATGTCATAATCAAATCAGAGAAATTGGAGTATCCATCACCTCAAGTATTTATCATTTCTTTGTGTTAGGAACATCCCAATTCCTTCCTTTTAGTTATTTAAAAATATAGAATAAATGATTATTAACTATAGACACCCTATTCTGTTACTGAACTGATTTTCTGAGTTCAGTATATGAAAGTTTTAAACCAAGACAATCCCTATGAGTTGATAAAAAGGATAGAGGACACAGATTGCCTTGGTAGAAAAGAGTATGGTGGGCACCAATCAAGAGTTTCAGAACCTTGAATGATGAGATGAGGTTTCAGAATACGTCTCAGGCCAAAAGCGGAAAGCAATAAAAGCCAGAAACCAGGTACAAAATCTAGTCGAACACGTGGGTCACCCATTATTGAGAAAAGGTGGAAAGTTGAAGCATGATGCTTTCTTAGGTTTCTAAGGTTTAATGTGCTCACAGACATATCAGATAGCATTCCTCCAGCTGCATCCAACAATGCTCTCTTTTACTGGTTCTAGTTCTGGATAAAATTGAGCTACCTTTGGCAGATCCAGCATTGCTGCAATAGGAAGGAAAGGAGAGAGGACCAGAAGAGATTCCAAGTGCAAAACGTGCCCTTAGGTGTAGGTCCAAGGTGGCTATGAATCCTATCCCTGAAGTCATGGAAATTACTAAGATAGTCCCCTCCTTTTATTAAAAAAATGATAATTTCTTCAAACAACTCCAAATTATATACACATTTTATAACGATGATTTATTTCAAAATCTTAAATACTGACTGAATATTCAAGTAGGGAATTAAGTCCTATCTTTGGCACTTTCTTTATGTGTCATCTTTGGTGATGCTAAGTGTTTGATTTCAATTTGGCCAGTTTCAATAAACTTTCTAGTCAATTTGGGGACACATGTGATTCAAAGTTGTACTTTAAAACAGTAAACCTTGTAGGCAGGTATAAAACATTTAACCATCTAATTTACTTAATCCTATTATTGTTATTTCATGTGGTTAGTGTTCAGTAACACTTAGAACATTTTTAAAAAATGAATTGATTATATAATTATTTCATATATTATGTATGTGAGCCCAGAAGATCTCATCATTAAGTATTATTAGATGTCTGTGATTACTATACTTTATGAGAAAGATACCTGTTATTAATCTGTCTAGAAACCTTTAGTCTCTAGATCACCATTGACAAACATATGGAATATATTTTTGTAAAACTCTAATGAAATGGTGTGAATTTCCTAAACTAAGAGGAGCACTTACATTCTCAGTGTTGGTTTCCAACAGATTTCCATTTCTTAGCCTATTTAGTTAATGTTATTCATAATATGATCTCTATATGACTCAGTTTTTAATCACTACAACTATCAATGACAACTTATGAAAGGATTGAGAAATTCCATGATTCCAGAAAGAGGCAGAGAAAAATTATAACTGCCTCCAATTTCAATCCAAAGTTTATATGTGAAAAGTAACAACTAACTCTTCATCCTGAATAAAGCAGAAATTACTGTAAGCAACAAACAGAAGACCTTGAGTAATTGCAGAAAATTATGTTAGTTTAGAGGACATGACAAAATCTTACCCAAGGCAATATTGTACAATCCCTGTTTTTTCAGAGAATAATGTATAGAAGGTCCATGACCAGTTGAGGTAAGTTAACCGAGGGCTTACTAGCCTACAGGAAAATGAACTGGAAGCCCTGTGAGGTCTTTTATGACCCTGTGAGTCTGTGAAATGTTGTCGTTAATTCCCTGCTATCACCTCAAACACATAACTAAATGTATTCGCTGGCTAGATTCCCTCTTTCTGTCAATGGTACCACCATTCTTCCGGCCACCCAGGCTCAAAATTTTGGAGTTATTTTTCATTCTCTTGGCTTCCTACAGCTTAACCCAGTCACTTGCTAACTCCGTTGAATCCTTTTATATATCTTTCCCATCCAAGCCTATCTTGCTTGTCCTTTGCAAGACCCTAATTCAAACACATTATCCTTTCATGCATGTTCAATTGCAGGATCCTTGTAACTGGACTCTTTTTCCATCCAAGTGGCCCTGCCTTCCAGCAGTAGATCAACCTTCTTTAAGCATCATTTTGATGGTTGTTACTTATCTTCAGTGTCTCTACCTTGCGTTTATCCGTGTGAAACAAGCTGGTGGTGAGTTCAACAACAAAAGAGTCATGTGATTAAATACATTTTGAAATGACTGCCTGCCCTAACCTCTTAAAAAAAGCACACTGCTCATTAGCATAACAATGACTTGAAGAAATCCCCCAATAGAAAAATCTGGTTCATTTTACTTAGCACACTCGTGTCTCAGATTAGTTGAACACAAAAACCTGTTTTTTTTTTTAAATTTATGTAAATATTATTAACATTTCTCAGATTGAATATTTTAAATAACATACATACTTTGGGAAACATTCATGAGAATCACAGCATTTGAACTCTTTAGCCTGACACATTTCTTCATAATCACGTCCTTGCTGTCCAGTCTTATATTTCATTATTTCTCCATGGACATGGTCATCCCCAGGAAGGCCTGTACACTTTTCAGTCTTTCTCTCTGACCACTCTTACTATCCCTCCATTAACACTTTTTTGAATGAACTCTCTGTCACAGGTTGGAGTGGATTGTGCAGTGGCGTAATCTTGGCTCACTGCAACCTCTGCCTCCAGGGTTGAAGTGACTCTCCTGCCTCAGCCTCCCGAGTAGCTGGGATTACAGGGGCCCACCACTATGCCTGGCTATTTTTTTGTGTTTTTAGTAGAGACAGGGTTTCACCATGTTGGTCAGGCTGGTCTGAAACTCCTGACCTCAGGTGATCCGCCCACCTCCGCTTCCCAAGAGCTGAGATTACAGGCGTGAGCCACTGTGCGCAGTCCAATAACTTTTATTCATCGATTTTAAGAAAATATCATATTTCATCCTTTTAGAATCAATTCAATGCCAATTCTTTTTTAAACATTTCAATGGTTTTGGGGGTACAGGTGGTTTTTGTTTACACGGGTAAGTTATTTAGTGGTGATCTCTGAGAATTTAGTGCACCTGTCACGCAAGCAATATACACTGTACCCAATATGTAGTCTTCTATTCCTCACTCCCCTCCCAACCTTCCCCCTTCCCCTGAGTCCCCGAAGTAGAATATATCATTCTTATTCCTTTGCATCCTTATAGCTTAGCTCCTACTTATAAGTGAGAACATACAATACTTAGTTTTCCATTCCTGAGTTACTTCACTTAGAATAATGGCCCCCAGCTCCATCCAAGTTGCTGCAAAAGATATTATTTCATTCTTGTTGAAGGCTGAGTAGTATTCCATGGTGTATATATACCACCTTTTCTTTATCCATTTGGTTGATGGGCACATAGGTTGGTTCCATATCTTTGCAATTGTGAACTGTGCTGCTATGAATATGCATGTACATGGGTCTTTTTCATATAATGCCTTCTTTTCCTTTGGGCAGATACCCAGTAGTGGGATTTCTGGATTGAATGGTAGTTTTAATTTTAGTTCTTTAAGGAATCTCCATACTGTTTTTCTTAGTGATTTTACTAATTTGCCTTTCCACCAATTGCCAACTCTTTTATGAAGACTCTGTAAAGCTCCAGCTTCAAACAGTAGATCAGTCTCCCATGACACGTGGGGCGCAGTAGTTATAACACTCGTAGAGTAATTCCAAATCCGCTCAACTCAATGCAGCAACAGTCTATTAACTATCTTCTGGTTGCAAGGCACTTATGATAAGGAAATAAATTCTAGGATGTGCCACACTAAATTGTTCATGGGGTATTTGTAGAATTGCAGCTATTGCTATAATGGTGATTACAAAGTACTAGACAAACCTAGTTTATTCTGTTTGGGAATTAGGGATGATGGCTCACATAAAACTACAGAAAGGGGGTCTCTGAGCCAGCCCCGAATTTAATTAACATATTAAACAATTGTTACCATTAGACAGTTCATTATGGTTAAATGATATCCCCGTGCTGAACTCACAAGCTATATTCCCTGACTGTGCTTCATGGGGCAGGGGACTCTCAGTCACCGTCATTATTAATTAAGTTTCCTGATCAATTTGAGAACTATTATTAAATATCTCTTCAATTACTCATTCTTCAGGCTGTATAAACCCAGCTCATTTTAGCTTTTCTCAGAGGTCTGATTTTCTAAGCCTTTAATCATCATTTTGTTTCTTTGAACTCCCTCCGAAGTTTCCACGCCCTTCTTTATTTAATTCTACAACTAGTTACTATGCTGGATAAACAGCAGAGGAATGTCATGGACAACCATACCAAGTGGTGAGGTTTGATTGAGTTAAGCACCCAACTCACAAATACTTATTCAGAGTATCCCAACCCTGTAGTACAAAACTTGGCTGTGGCTCAAAAGTGTTTTAATGGCCTGTTCATACAGCATTACATGAGGGTGACGATTTTTTAAAAATTCTTCTGGGCATAATATTAAACTACAGAAACCCCCAAATAAGTACATCCATCACAGCACCAGGTATTTTAAAGCTATTTATGATTTTCACTATTTGTTTAAGTAAATATGATATAGTAAAAATAGTTAAGATACATATATGCATGTGTGTATCTATACACTATACTAAATACATATTTAATATCTAGTTATATAAAATTAAACGAGGCATGTAATCATTATTTTTTTACAGGGGTTTAAGTTGTTTCTTTGCTGTTATTCAACAACGGCATGTTTCTTACTAATCAATAGAGAGGGAAAGTAAAATGCATCCTTAATTATAGATGAGCTTCCCTAAATTAAACAAAATTTAAAATCGTAAATTTGTAGCACAATTGGCAAAGAGAGAGAGAAAAAGAATTACCGCAAGAGCAGATTTCTTAAAAGCAACCATAGAGGTCAGAAATCAGTGGAATCTTCAAAATAAACAGATTGAGAAAGTACCTATCAGACTGGAATACTCTACTAAATTAATCCATCTTTAAGAAACAAGGATAAAATAATAATATTTGCAGATAAGAAAACAAATTTTCCACTAATAGACTAAATTAAAAATATACTTCAAGGAGAAGAAAAATATTTCTAGGAGGAAATTCAAGATGTAAAAACAAATATTTTTTTTTAAAAAGGTGAACATGTATTAAATCTAAACAAACAGTATCTGGTTTGAGGCAATAATACTAATGCTACCATTTATAAAAAGAAGTAATTTCTAAAGGACAGTAATAAAACACAGGAAATTGATAGCATTTAAATTGGAGGATATCAGGTCCTTACAAGGTTGTCACATTGTTGTATGAATTCAAGATCAATCAAAAATAATAATTATAAATGGAAATAATGCATAAATATAAATACAATGGAAATTTTAAAAAGAATATGCAATCAACAACTCTTTTTCAATAAATTTGAGCATTAGATAAAATGGATAATTTTGTAAATATTAGCACTAAAGGAGACTATCTGGAAAAGCCTGATAATTAGACTTCAAAATTGGTACATATTAAAATATTCTCACAAAGAAAATACCAAGAAAACAGTGTTTTGCAAATTTTCCCAAAATTTCAAGTACAAGATTATACCACTCTTACTCAAATCTTCCAAAGAATAGCCTAAATCTCAACTCACTCCACACATCCCATATAATCTCGATATTAAAGCCATGTAAGAAGAGTAAAGGAAGGAGAACAGAAGGAAAAAGGTATTTATTCATGAACTTGGATGCAAAAATTCAAAGAAAGTACTAGCCATCTGGATCTGATGTTGCATAACAGAGATTATACTACCATCAAACTAGATTTAATCTAGTAATGCAAAGGGTTGTTTAACATCTTGAAATTTGTAAATTCACCTAACTGTACAGTACGAATTAAAAGTACTTGAGATAGAGAGAGACTAAGGCAGCCGCCCCGAGACTTGGATCTACTGAGTGGCCGAGGTGGGATTTACATGGAAAAGATAAAATAGTAACTGTCTCATATGAGAATGATGAAAATTACATGAAATAAATTATGTAAGGGACACTGGCTGATCTATGCAAAATAATCTACTTATTTTAGAATAAAAAACAGTATTATTTAAACTAGTCTATATTTTCCCCTGTCCTCCTGTCTTCATCCTTCACCAAACCTCTTGGGTTTGTAGCATTACGGGTTTGGAAAAATGAAGAATATTAATTGTAGGATTGGCCTAAAAGAAGTGATCTACCTATCTACTAGACTCTAGACAATGTAGAACATCTTTAACTCTATTTGCTGGGCTTTGAGAGGGGCGGGACAAAAAGGGAAAGCAGAAATTTGGAAGCTATTGTCAAGTGACAAGGTATATCAAACACGCTTAATTCTGATACACAGCATGATCTAAAAGACTCAAACAGAAGGGTCTTTCAAATAACTTGAGCTCAATTATTATATCTGAATGGTTCCAGATCACAGTAAGGGAATCGGAATATGTTTTGAACCCTGATTTTAAATGTGTGTTACCTTTTTACTGCCTTGTAAGTAAATCATAGAATCACTTTTTTAGTATCATTTCACATTTATGAGTATTTTTTAAAAACCCTTCTGCTAATGCCTGGAATCTCTCCATTCAGAGTTAGAGTCATAATCAGATTTGGCCAGTTGATACCAAGGCAACTGCCTGTGTGTTTTCTTTTGACTGTATCACGGGACACCAGCACACAGCTTAAGAAACAGTCAGGAAAATTAGGCCTGGTTTTTGAGGGGCTGATTAAGAAAGACAAAGTCAATTAACATCTGATTCCTCACAGGTTTCTCCAAGCAAATTGTTCCAATTACCCAAAACCAGTGAGCAAATTGTGAGGTCATTTAAAAGGAGCAGTCACGACTCCCTTGACACGGCCCTGCCACTGTGCTGTCAGATTTTCGGTATATAGACCGATTAAAGAGCAAATTGAAACATGCAAATTTTGGTGCCAGAATGTTCCCCTATATAGCAGCAATGTCTTTATGAACCTAGAACTCTTATTTCCAGTTCATTTCAAATGTAAGTTTATCTGTATCTTACATTTTTAAGTGTGTTGCTTTCATTTAAATACAAAAATAAATGCAACATCTTTGCAAAGTGTGTTTAGTATATATGTTGTCACAGCCAGAACATTTTACAACGGTTTGGAATAAAAGATAGACTCCACCGTTACTGTTTATAGTCTGTAATAGGCAACATAAAAACAAAGTCCACATCAGTTATGTAGACGGCATACTTTTATGAGCCTGTTAAACTTTGTTTTCGCAGGCTATTTAGTCATTTCAAAATAAAGCCTAAACAAACTACCCACATATTTACTCCGTTTGTCACCAAGAATTAAGATTTGATCTCATTATGTATGTGGTCATTAATGCAGAGCTGCAGAAATTTCTTTATCATGTATATTGAATAAATTACAAAGAACCAAAATGGAATGGGCCAGCAGATAAGATAGGATGTAATGAGATTCTCTTTTTTTTTTTTATGAGACAGAATATCGCTCTGTCTCCCAGGCTGGAGTGCAGTGGCGTGATCTTGGCTTAGTTCCTCCTGGGTTCAAGTGAATCTCCTGTCTCAGCCTTCCGAGATTCTTCCTTGAAGTGAACGTATTTTTAATGCCATCATATGAGCTTTCAGAAAGAATCGGTAATATTGTTGTACTTAGGATAAATTGCATCTCCACCCGGAAAGGGGAAGGAGTTATAACTTTGATTGATTCCTTGATTTTAAATTTTTGCACATGCAAGATTATTCAAATGACACTTGATGTCCATGATTTTTAGAAGGATACAAAACAGGTAATGTTTGGCCAGAATGGTGAATAACTTAAAGGCAAAATTACTTGGAGAATAAATTTGAAGTCATAGGTTTGTTTAAGGTTGAGAAAACAAGCCAGTTAGCCTCAAATACTTGAAACAATAACATGTGATGGGGATCAGTCATATTCCATGGATTTCTCAGAATATGTAGGGGTCTTCTCTCATATTAATGTATGAAAATGTCTTATCTGATTACTGTACATTCCCATTTATAACTTTTTATTAATTTATATCCTACGCTTTTCTTCCAAGTATGATTTTTTTTTTTTGACGGAGTCTCGCTGTGTTGCCCAGGCTGGAGTGCAGTGGTATGACCTCTGCTCACTGCAACCTCTGCCTCCCAGGTTCAAGCGATTCTCCTGCCTCAGCCTCCTGAGTAGCTGGGACTAGAGACACACACCGCCATGCCCAGTTTTTTTTGTATTTTAGAAGAGACGGGATTTCACCATGTTGCCCAGGCTGGTTGTGAACTCCTGAGCTCAGGCAATCCGCCTGTCTTGGCCTCCCAAAGTGCTGGGATTACAGAAGTGAGTCACTGCGCCCAGCCCCAAGTATGACATTTTTAAAGGAATTAAATGTAATGTTATTACATGTTGAGTAAAAGTTAATTTGTATATATTGCGTGTCTTCTCTGCACAAGACATTACACTGGATGGTGGGCATCCATTTACCTTATTTCATGCTTACAAGAATTCTATATAGTGAGGATTGTTATTTGTATTGTGGGCATTAGAGAAAAGAGGTTGAGAATGTTTAAATAATTTGTCCAAAGTCACGTTACTATTAGAACCAATATTTAAACTAGTTTTCTGTTGACAGACCTTTTTCATTTTTCTTATGCTTTACAGTACCAGTCAATGCTTACAGTATTTTTTCCAAAACTTTTTGTTTAGTAAATATTTATTAAACATCTATGATATACCACATACTCTTCTCAATGTGGGCAATATAAAAATAAAATAAAATCAGATAGAAAGCAAACGATCAACTAGCAAGTCCATTAAATAAAGGCCTTGAAAGTGATACATTGTATGGAAAAAATAGAGGATGGGAAAAAATAGAGGATAGTAAGAAAGAGGTGGGGGTTTGGGTGGGAGAACTTACAATTTCGAATAGTGTGGTCAAGGGAGGCTTCCTTGACAAGATGCAGAAATGAAGGAAGTGGGTTAACTATGTGGATATCCAGAAGTACAGTATCCCAGTCAGACAGGGAACAATGCATTGAGACTAAAGGTGAGGGTGGGCCAAGCATTTAAAAGAAACAGCCACGGCCAGGCGCAGTGGCTCACGCCTGTAATCCCAGCATTTTGGGAGGCTGAGGTAGGCAGATCGCAAGGTCAGAAGATCAAGACCATCCTGGCCAATATGGTGAAACCCTGACTCTACTAAGAAGACAAAAAAAATTAGCTGGGCGTGGTGGTGTGTCCCTGTAATCCCAGCTACTTGGGAGGCTGAGGCACAAAAATTGTTTGAACCCAGGAGGTGAAGGTTGCAGTGAGCCAAGATCGCGCCACTGCACTCCAGGCTGGTGACAGAGCAAGACTCCGTCTCAGAAAGAAACGAACAAACAAACAAACAAAAGAAACTTTTGAATTTTACAATAGAAATTTATGTGATCGAACTATGTATGTATGACCTATATAAAAATTCACTTTATACAAGATGATATTTTATCTATTCATGAATGGGCATTTCTTGGAAATTTAGTCAATATTCACACATTCAGCAAATGTTCATTGAGCACATACTATGAGCTACCATTCTGGGTTATGGGATACATTAGTGAAAACAAATGCCAAAGATTTATGTTCTCATGTAAATAACCAATGACCATGAACAAGCAAGGTGTATCCCAATAATTTAAAATAGACTTATAGTAAAAACTTAGTATCACACATCATATGAATAAGTAAAAGAGAAATCTCTCTATGTATGTCTAAGGTAATTAATACTTCGAAAAACCCACTTGACATATGGAATAATAAAATAGGTTCATATATTACAAATATATACATACATATATCATACATATGAGACATACACACATTATTATTTTTTCCTTAAGATAATTCCCTGAAGTCTATTTGTCTTGGGTCAAAGGGCACACATACTCTTTTGGGCTCTAAAAACAAATTTTCCAATTTTTCTTCAGAAAGTTTATGCCGTGTTCATTAGGTTTGGAGACTGGAGATTAGAGGGAAAATTGTTCTTTTATAGGAAAAACTTGCCTTCACTATTCAATTCATAAAACATGTAAGCTGGATGTGGGGATGGGAGTAAAATGCAGTTTAATCAATTGATATAATCAGCTTTAAGTTGTTCTTCTAAAAGATGATTTATAATCTCAAACTATATTGAGCAATGTCAGAATAATTATTCAACTAATAAAAATAAACAATTACCTGGAACAGCTTTGGTTTCAAATTGCCTGAATGCTTGTGGTAATTTTTCTCCTTAGAAGTTTTTTCATTTGTTCTGATGTTTAAATAATGATTAGACGTACAACTAGGAAGGAAATCGGAAAACTATTACCTCAAGCAAAGCCTAACAAGAGGGTGTCACAATTTCCATCAAACTTTCAATTTCACTGAGACACACAATCATCCTGTTTAAAATGCACAGTGACAGGGGAATAGACTGAATGACCATATTGATCCTAGGTAGCCAAAAAGATTATAAAATTCAATGACTTGTTCCCTTGTACTGAACAGAGCTATCAGCAAATGTCCACTCTAGCTAACAGCCAACCCCTTCTGCCTGCAGGGTAATAAATGAATAGGACACTAATTCAATGTGTGATTGACCAAAAGCAAAGCAACAGAGGTACCTGTCTGTGATTTTCGTTATTGCTTGGCTGAGTCGGCCGTCACTGGTTTTGGCTTGAGGACCACATTTCACTTTAATATTTCTAAATCAGATTGGTGCTTCCTATCGGTTCTGCCTTAATGCTCTGGCTATCATCTCAATAGTTTATATAAAGTTAATTAAGGCTATCCAAAATGCAGCCTTTCCAGGACTGTATCTCTTGAGCCTCCATCAAAACTGCCTTGTCATAAAGTAGAAGAAACTAGCATGTTAATAAGAAGAAAATAAATCTGTCCAACTTCTAATAGTCTTATGATTCACCCTCCAATGGCTCAGAGGCCTTTCTGGACAACAGTGATTGCCATCTGGTTTCTTTGGGGATGATAAATTCAGCAATAAACATGGCTTTGGTCCTCTGTCCCTGTAAACCCAAGACACAAATATTGTGAGTCAGATGTTCCCAGCCAACAACACAACGGCTCCTGGGCTCAAGTGCTCATTTGACACAGCCCATGCCACCCAACTTCAATTTTGCCTGGGCTACATTTCTTTTGGAGGCACTACAGATTTTTAACACACACACACGCACGCACGCACACACACGATTTTTTTTTCAAGGAGGCAGGGGCATCCAGCCAAATAAACTACGTTAAGCAGTGGGTTCCATTTTAGGTGTTGACAGTGTATAATAAATCCAGGCCTACCTAACATTTACAGGAATGTTATAAAATGAGTGAAATGGCATGAGCTGGTTGCCAGGCCAACCAGACAAACACAATAAACAGGCAGCAGTGACAGGAGTAAGTTACACCATCTCTCCGGTCTGAAATATATCACTTTACATTAGCCCTTGACGACTTTGAAAGCTCTTTGTTTTATATTTTTCAAAATGCTCTTTTACAGCATAGATTACCATTAAATCTTTTCAGATGAGGAAGTTTCTTTTTTTCCCCAAACTTGCATAGCTCTAGAAAGTGAACATTTATTTTTATTTTAACCCTAATTAAAAAATAAATTCAAGTCTTAGGAACAATGTTAAGGCTCAAATCCTGAAGGTCCCTTCTGGCAGATTAAAATGAAAAAAAAAAAATCTCTAGACTAGAAAGAAAATAAACAATAACAGTAGTTAGTACACTTAGTTGGTTTAAAATGTTCTGTTAAAATAGCAACATTTTGCAGTGACATTTAACTCTTTAAAAGTGAGTCTGAATTCTTAAGTACCTTTTCCTCTAATAGAGAATACATTTTAATATAAGCTTAGAGTTATAGAACATCATAGCAAAACCATCTTAGAAATCTTTTAGCACAATTTCCCTATTTGACATAGAATAAAACAAAAATAGATGGGTTAGATTGAGTTTTTTAATTACTAAAGATAATGACATCTTATTTCTGTTATTTATCTACAAAAGTATTTATTTTTATTCCTTTAGTCAATACTCCTGTAAGTAAAAGATGCTCTATTGCACTTTGTACCTTGGGCAACAAAGTAAAGTAGAATAATTTAGAATTGTCCATATAAAATGAAATAAAACTACTATATTTGCAAAAGATATATAGACACCTTTAATACCCAGTTAAATCAAACTTGTTTGACCCATGCAAAATATTAGATTATTAACTATTATTCCAAAAGTCATACTGTGAATAGGGTGACTGATCAGTTTGCCCAAAACATTTCAAGTTTTAGCCCTGAAAGTTCCATGTTTCTGAAAACCCTCAGCCCCGGGCAAACAGGAACAATTACTTATCTACTTGTGAAGGTAATTTACTTTATTCTCATTGTTTTATAAAATATTTCATAAAAATGTGTTTGTAAATTATTCTGAGGAAAATTTTGCCCTTACTTCATTTGTTTATAATCAATAGACTCCACATATTTGAAATCTATTTTCTCCAGTGTGTGTGGTGTCTTTAGTATAAAAGACTTAGAATATGGTTAACTCATGCATCATGTTCAAGTTTTTAAATTGCAGCTATATCACTGAAAATATTTCATGGCTGATAGAAAAATTCAGCCCAGTTTCCCATTGACCGATTGATTGTTTCTCTACTTGTCCTA